>NC_056744.1:124884211-125032922 GCF_019279795.1 Protopterus annectens | reverse complement strand
TTTTTATAAGTATGTCCAATCCATTATCAGAGTGTCTGATCAATTATTCTATAGTGTCAATCAAAGATAAGACTTTTTCCCAAGGGTTGCTGATAAATGGCTTTGGATACATTTTTAGTTCTTTAATTTTAATTTCCAATAATGCTGTGGTCTTCAGTAGGCTGTAGAAGTCTTCCAAAGTTGGTATTGTATTTGTATTCCATCTTCTTGTTATATACTTCCTTTAAATTGCAAGTATAGTCCATACTAGATACATGTTTGACCTATTCAACTGAGGACCTTCGTTCACATTTAATACAAGACATTTAGTTAAATCAAATGATTAATTAAATAAAGCTTGTAGAAAGTTAATACCATTCCAAAATGGCTTAATTCTAACACAATCAAAGAAAATGTGGTTCTAATCTGCACTGTGTGCTTGCTCACATCTCCAACATATTCCTTTTATGGAAGAACTCATTTTACTGATTCTATCTGCGGTTAAGTATGCCCTGTGCAAGCATTTCCAATTAAAAACTTTCCAGTATTGTGTAAAGGATGTTTATTTTATCGATAAGATAATTAATATCTTCAGTTAACTGTACTGAGTGTCCTTTTGTTATATATTTCCAATATGAGGTTTTGGGTGTTTAATAGTTTAACAATATTTTGTAAAATTTTGAAATACTGTTTCCCATGTCAATGTCATTACATATGATTTCATATATGTATTTCATAAATGTAGGTATTTCTTTAAATGAATAACTGTTAATTATTCTACTTAAATCTTGCAAATATGACAGAATACTCTGTAAAGTTAGCCAGTCCTGTTGTGGAATTTTGTATGTTGTTTTTATTACTTGCATATCTAAAACTTTTAGTTCTTTGATACATTGGCGCCAACAAACAAATCCTTTGTTCCCAAGAATTAATAATTTCTACATATATTTTATGTGGAGAGTTCTTTGCGACTATAAATGGTGTTAAAAGATTAAACCAGATTTTTAAATCTATATTTGCATTAATAATTTTCCTAAATAAGTCAATGTAATAATTAATCATATGAGTTTTAGTGGGTTTAGTTATGTCATATTGCATACTAATACATATGTGCCATGGCAAATTATTTTTATCTGTTTGAATTTTGTTTTTGTAAACCAAATTCATTTATTAATATTACAGTTAGCAATACTTTCCAATTTGCAGGGTAATTTGGACTTATCCAATTTGAGATTGTTTTAGATATTGGTGCTCCCTGTTTCCATGGTCTGATATGTATTAAAGCTATTCTGTTTCTTTTGGGAAACCATAAAAACATTTTATTAGGCATGAATTTATTTCTTTAAATATATTCCTTTCTGGTAACAGTTGTATTGCCAAGGCTATATATAACTGTAGTCTATCTTCAAATGTTAATATTACTTTGTTCCATTTTTCTAGAGAGATTTTAATTGTATTGATATTACTGTAGCTTTTTTTATACTAATTCATTATCCTTGCATAACTCAATTCCTAGATATTTAAGGTAGATTCTTGTTTCCCTCTGATGTGATCCCCCGAGTCTGTTCTTTTTTTTTTTTTTTAAATAAAAACTTTGATTTTGATTTACTGAAATGGAGTCCTGAAGTCATGTGAAATTTGTCAATTAATATATCTAATTCTTCTAACATCTCTTGTATTAGACAATGTTAGTAATATGTCATCAGCAAATAGCACTACTTTAGAATTGTACTGTTAATAAACATCTATTCCTTTGATTTTTATATTATGAATTCAATCTGCCAATATTTGAATAGCCAGAGCAAATAGAATCGGTGACATGAGACATCCTTGTTTAGTGTCTTTTGTTATATACATAGATTCAGAGGTAAAAGGACCTAACTTGACATACGCTAAATTATTTGTATATATATATTCTTTAGGAAATGAACAAATGATGCAGGAAATTCAAATAGCATTAGGATTTTGAATAAATAGTCCCAATTTAGGGAATCAAAGGCTTTCTCTATATCTAAGCCAATTATTAGTGTTTCTTTATTTTCTTTAACATTATCTATAAGAGAAATTATCCTTTTAATATTGTCACGTGTGTCTCTATGATATACACATCCAGTTTAATCATTATTTATTGTTTTGGACAGTGGTATTTTCATGGTTAGTTAATATTGTCATAAATATAGTAATTATTTAATAACGATATAGGTATATATGAGGTACAGAGGTTTGGAGATTTGTTTTCCTTTAGGAGTGGTGTGATTGTGACTGAATTTCTAATAGAGTTTTATGTAAGAGGGATAGTATCTTTGAAGGAAAAGGTTTACATATTTCCACAATTATGCCATCTATACCTGGAGCTTTATTGTTTTTAACCTCTTTTATTGTATCTGTAATTTCTTTGAAGGACATGGGTGCTTGCAGATCTAGTTTAATTTTTCTGGCATTTTTTTTTTTATATTAGAACATTTTTCATCTAGATTTAATCGATCGATTTTTTTTTCCTTTTGGAAATATTCCATATAGTGATTTCTATAGGCATCAAGAATGTCACCTACATCGGAGACATTTTTCCCTTTTCTTTTCATAGAAGATACTTTTAATGTTAGCTTTTGATTGTATTTTGATTCTTGTGGATAAATTGTGTAGATATTTGGGAGAAGTGGCAAAGGTATTTTTAGTTTTTCTAAAGCTAAACTAGTTTTAAGTTTTAGAATTTTGTTGTATTTATTGTTTAATACTTATACTTTCTTTTTCATCTCCAAATGATTTTGATTTTTTTCAGCTTTTACTGACAAGTTTGGATTGTAGATCTAATAATTCAGAATCCCATTCTCTGATTTTTTTTTATACCAAGTCAGGGTTTTACCATGTATGTAAGCGTTTAATGAGTCCCATATCATTTTATTTCTCTCTGTGGAGTAATTAATACCTAAGAAGAACTGTAATTCAAATAACCAGGGGTTGAACTCTTTAATTTTAGTTATATATGCTGGAATTCTGGAGTTAAAGATTAATGGTTTGTACCCATTTTGAAGTTTTAGTATCAAGGAATTGTGATCTGAAAAGGGGCAGGGAGTGATTGAGAAATTAATCACTTTAGAGTGCAAGTCATGGGCAGCAAATATTTGGGTACCAAATCTGTGATCTTGACGGGAAAAAAAACAAAGACTTATCTTCTTTAAATTTGAAAGTATCTACAAGACGGAATGATTCTACCCACTTGTTTAAAGCTTCTGATACAGGAGATGTAAGCAGCGGTCTTTTATTTGTAGTTTCAGAAATATCAAATATACAGTTAATATCTCCTCCTAATATTAAGTTGCCTTTATAATTATTGGAAATTAAATCCAAGTGTTTTTAACAGTTCCTGTTCCAATGCCTGGGAACCAGTATAGATTAGCTAGGGTCCACATTATGTTATATTACTTAACTATTACTAATGCCATAAGGCCTTCTTTATCTTAATACTTATCAATGATTTCTGGGTTAATCACATTTGTTTTCCTTAAAATTGTTACCCCTTTTGTCTGTGTCTTATAAGTGGATTGTGCCAGTATCATATATTCCTAAGGATTCCATTTGTAATTGTCATTTGTTTTGAAATGAGTTTCTTGATGGAAAACAATCTGTGCTTTGTTAATATTTCAGTAGATTTCATCTCTTGCTAGGATTATTTAAGCCACTGGAATTTAAAGATAAAGTTAAATCCATCTTAAGTTATTTAGACTATGTGTTTTTTGTTTTATTGTGACTATTAAACATTTTCCTCTGATAACTATACAGTATATGTTTGAGCTTTAAAGGAAATTATCAGTTTTATACTTTGAGTGTTTACCAATAAAGAATGTTTTGGTCAGGCATACTAAAAATGTTTTTGTGAAATAAATATAAATTAATAAATGGAAAAACAACGAACAATGTTTGCCAGGTAAAGCACCCTCAATATGTGAGACCACAAATGCAAAAAGAAATTAGAGGAGTGCACCATGAACTGTAAAAACGAAGTACTGTCCAAATAGATAAAAATCCAAGGTTTAATAGGAAGAAACCATACAAACGAATGAAACTGCAGTAGGTAAGCGCTTCCGCGTTGAAATCAACGCTTCATCAGACATCAAATGCAGTCAACTGACAAGTTCTTATATACGCTAAATGACATCATTACCTTATTTAAATGAGCAAATCAAGTACAAAAATCAATTAAAAAGCTGGAAACTAATTAAAAACAACAAAGGGACCACTTGTAATAAAGTGAAAAACACATAAACACATAAAACTAATGCCTTAGTGGTCTGTTGGCTAAAAAAGGTTTTAATGCTACTCTTTCATTCAGTCCAAATGTATGGGCTTGTAGTTTTGCATTTGTGGCCTCACATATTACCTGGCAAACATTGTTCGTTGTTTTTCCATTGTTGTTGCTACATTTTTGCTGGGACATGGCTGCCACTCCGGTTCAACCGGTAAGTGCCTCTGGAGTTGAAAATACATTTAGTTTGGATGATCTTGTTAATATCATTACCAATCCGCTACTGAAATTAACAACTGCTGATTTGAATAAAAATGACAATACAACTAATGACTTTAGGAACAACATGAATGTTGTACTTGTAACCAGGAAGTTAGAAAATAAACTTCATAAACTCCGTAATGTGCAGTGGCAGAAACTGCACATGGAAGGATGTCTTAGTTTTAAATTAGTCCCTAGGGGCTTAAGAGTTTTGAAAATGCCCACGTTTGGCACTACACAACCGGAGCTTTTAGCCAAGTGGCAAAAGCTCAATTTGGATACCAGCTTCTCTTATATTAAAATCTTAATTGAGCACTATGGGATTGTTGTGAATAAATTGGTTGACGAAATTATAACTACAGAGAAGGAGCTCTCCGATCTCTTAGGGCACCATGAATTATCCATTCTTTCAACCGATTTAAAGCACATGCTAATCTCTGTTGATTTTAAATCTCTACAAGATAAAAGAAGAAAACTGGAGAGGGATTTTTTGGACTTTCAAAAAGGCCAGGTCTTCTCCTGGCCCCGTGATAATTCTATATCCAACAATACTCGTTCCAACCTTACAACTTCTGTGCCTTTAATTCCTGCTGCTATACAACGAGCTCCCGAACAGGGATCCACCCACTCAATGACACCATCAGCAAGCGCATGTGATGTGATCCCTTCCATGCGCCCTACACTTGATACCACGAATACTGTTACACCTCTTGCATCTCAACAAACTGTTGTTGAAGCGATGATACATGCTGAAAGCCGTGAGAGCACGGATATACAGCCTTCCGCTTGTGGATTAACACACAGCCCTCGGTTGAAGGGGAATGACGTTCGACGAAAACAATTACCCATTGACACGTTCGTTGTCTCGACGGAGAGCTATGTCTTTGGTTTAGGTGAAGGGCTAGCTTCTTTTCCGCTGCCCTTCAAACCTTTCGAGCGGAGGACTTGGTCTCCACAAGGCAGGGCAGCCAAGAGGAAAAGTTCCGAGGAAGTTGCACAACACGTGAAGAAGGCTCTGAGACCAACACCCAGGACCTAGTGGTAAACATTTCTAGTTATGAGTTAAACCCACATGAGTTATCTGTGTTAAACAAAGGGTTGGGGTTTATACCTTCCACTTGCAATGACCTCACTGACATCATTGTTGATATTAAGATGTTCACTAGGAACTTGGGGTTGAAATTGCTTTATGGGCAGGATGTTAGTAATGTGAACAAGGACTCTATGCTGTTTAAGAAACCATCTACTTTCATGCCTCAACAGCATCCGCTGCTTGAGGCATTTGAGCAAGCCTGTGAGACTGAGTTGTTTGAGCTCTATAATAACAAACATGTGAAACCGTGTTTTTATAACACAACATCTGATGAAAGAACTGCTATTAATAGTTTAAGAAATAATGATGAAATAGTTGTCAGGCAAGCTGACAAAGGTGGAGCCGTGGTGATTATGGACAAATCCACCTACAATAACGAAATGGAACTTATGCTATCAGACTGTGAGACATTTTCCTATACATAATTATAATTTAAGCAATTTGATCAAAGATGTACATGGCTGTTTATATGATTTGCTGTTGACAAATGTTACTGATAAAGAGTTGTACATGTATTTTATAATTGACAATCCCTTGGTTCCCTCATTTAGAGGTCTTCCTAAAATTCACAAAGAACTGAAAAATCCCCCCTTAAGACCGATTGTATCCAGTAGAGGATGGCTCACTGAGCCCACATCCATTTACTTGGATAAAATGTTCAAACCAGTTGTTTCAGAAGTGAAACAGATACTAAAGGATACAACTCATTTTTTAGAGAATCTCGCTTTATTTAGTCACTCCTCCTCCTTTTGTACTGGGGATATACTCGTCACCCTTGATGTGAAATCCCTATTTACATCGATACCCAATAACATTGGAATGGATTTCATTAGAGCCCTTTTAGTGAAAAACAAGTCTCCAAGTAACATGATTACTAGATGGATGTCCCTGTTAGAGTTAGTTCTTCAGAACAATGTCCTTTTTTATGATAACAAGTACTACCTACAAAAACCAAAATTGAAGACAAACCACACTGGCAACTGTTCAAGTTGATTAGCGCTTTCGTTTACTGGCAAATTGTAAACTTCTTCAGATAAAACAGCCAACATATTACATTCTTTAAATAGTGTAGCACAATATGATGTCATAATTGTATAATTCAATTATTCAATAAAACACTTAACTTTTAAAGAAAAAAATACACATATAGAACCAAATAACTAAATGCTAACTACATGATTATTAAAAATTTATACCCATTATAAAATATAATACATGTATATGCATAAATACATATACATAATACTACCAACTACCTGCAAAGTGCTTTTAATTTCATGGGCTTTTTTGAAAGCCATCAATGGGATCCCCTTTGATAGCCAAAATAATTTCCTTACTATTGATGTCTGTGATTTGTACACATCCATACCCCATGACATTGGGTGTGATTGGGTTAGGGACTTTCTTATATATAAACAAGTTGAATATGAAGAAACTGATAACATTGTATACCTGTTGGATGTGGTACTGAAAAACAATTACTTCCTTTTCAATAAAAAGATTTATTTACAGAAGTCAGGGGTGGCGATGGGTTCACCGTGCGGGGCCACTTTTGCCAACATTGTAATGGCCTTCTGGGAGAACAAATTTCTATTCACCGACCCTGTTTACATCCAAAATGCTATCTGGTATACCAGATACCTGGATGACATTTTTATCTTATGGAGAGGTGATAGGACTTCAGTGGAATCTCTGATTGAATCTGTAGCGAGTAAGACCGATTTTTTAAAATTTACCGGGGAGTTTAGTTGTGATAACATTTCATTCCTGGATGTTTCTTTAAGGAAAGACTTGACTTCTAAATATATTAAGTCTAGAATATTTAGAAAATCAACATATTCTAATTCTTTCCTTCATTTTTCAAGTTGTCACCCCTATCATCAAAAGAGGGGCATAGTGAAGGGGCAACTTGTAAGGGCCTCCAGGATGACTAGTTTGGATTCTGAGTTCCATGAAGAATGTGAAATTTTGAAGGGGATGTTTAGGAAAAGAGAATACCCAGAGAAATTATTGAATGGTTTGATAGATGAAGTCACTAGGAAAAGATTTAATGGTGATTTTTTCCCCCTTTTATCGGCCAATAAACCTAACCCTAGTGTTGAATTAGGTACAAATGAACACTTAGGGTTGGAAGTAAATAATTCAGGTCTAGTATATAATCAGGAGAAAAGGTCCGAATGTTCACTTTCTAATTTCATTACTACTTTCTTTCAAGGGGTAGGAAGTCTGAAACATATTTTTGAGAAAAACTGGTGTTTCTTACTTAATGATGTGGAAATTAACAAAATTGTTGCACCAGAACCTAGATTTACTTATAGACGGGGTTTGAACCTGAAGGAGATTTTGGAACAAGGGGGTAATTCCATTTATAAACCCCATTGTGGCATGTACAAATGTGAATCTTGTTCTTGGTGTAAATATATTAAAACTGCTGGTTCCATCCAAATAAGGAAACATAGGATTTATATTAATAATAAATTCAATTGCAACTCTAAAGGAGTGATTTATTTGGGAATCTGTGCCCTTTGCACATCATTTTATGTGGGCAAAACAGATAGAAGCTTCAAGAATCGTGTTTGTGAACATATTTATGCTATTAATAAACAGAATCCCCTTAATGCTTTGGCTAGACATGTTATACATAACCCTGGTCACAACTTTCAGTTTGTGATTATTGATTGTGTTTATAATACTGAGAGGGGAGGTCCATCTAGCCTAAAACTGGAAGAGAAAGAAATCTTGTGGCAGCTTAAGCTTGATGCAAACACACCACCAGGGCTGAATGAAATTATTTCAATTAAAAGTTTGTTGAAATTAAAAGCACTTTGCAGGTAGTTGGTAGTATTATGTATATGTATTTATGCATATACATGTATTATATTTTATAATGGGTATAAATTTTTAATAATCATGTAGTTAGCATTTAGTTATTTGGTTTTATATGTGTATTTTTTTCTTTAAAAGTTAAGTGTTTTATTGAATAATTGAATTATACAATTATGACATCATATTGTGCTACACTATTTAAAGAATGTAATATGTTGGCTGTTTTATCTGAAGAAGTTTACAATTTGCCAGTAAACGAAAGCGCTAATCAACTTGAACAGTTGCCAGTGTGGTTTGTCTTCAATTTTGGTTTTTATCAGTTGTTGATTTATTTTTTCTTTGTGGAGAAGTACTACCTACAAACCAAAGGGGTAGCGATGGACACCCCGTGTGCCAATGCTTATGCCAACTTGGTAGTGGCACAATGGGAAGACACCTTTGTTTTCAACAATATTGAGTTTCTGAGGTACCTCAAATATTATAATAGGTTTGTAGATGATGTCTTCATTTTGTGGGGAGGTACAGTCGACCTATTATTAGAGTTTGTATCTTACTTGAATAGCACCACATATTTCCTTTGTTTTGATTGTTCTCACTCTGTTAAAGAGATTGACTTTCTTGATGTGAAAATCATCAAGACATCTAATGGCTTTAAAACAGAACTTTTTAGGAAAGTCTGTTGGAAGAACAACTTGTTACATCGGAACAGCATGCATCCTAGGCACATTCATGAAAACATAGTAACCAACCAGATCTTGAGGGTCTCTAGGTTGACCACACAGGATACTGCCTATGATTGTCAGAAGATGCAATTAGCTAGCAATTTCATCAGCAGAGGATACAATAAGAACCGAGTACATAGGGACATTTTACTAGGGGACCGATTAAGACTTGACACAGGGGCTCCTCTCATCAAGAGACCCCATGCCCATGTACCATCAGGCTTTGGGAGGAACACAGGTCACATCAATAGGATTATCATTCCATTTACTAACAAGAACAGTCATGTTTTACAAGTCCTTAATAACAACTGGAAGCTGTTGATGATTGACGAGAGAATAAGGAACTTGATAGATGCTAGACCTCATGTAGCATATAGGAATTTACAATCACTAAATAGGTTGCTCTGTTATGACAGGACGCCAGAGCACGCTAGGACATCTGGTAAGAAAGGCACACATCCATGTCACTCCTGCAATCAATGTAAATACATAGCTGTTTCTGATTGTTTTACGCATCCTTTCAATGGACGCAAATATGTTTCTAAATTCTACGCTGATTGTAGATCTGTAAATTTGGTCTACGTTGCTGAGTGTCAGCTATTTGAACGGTTTTATGTCGGCATGACGACTAGGAGTTTACGTGAGCATATGAGGGAACATGTCTATGCCATTGAGAAAGCCAACATCACCAATGCCCTGGCAAAACACATTTTAGACAATGGTTCCTCACATAGTTTTAAGTTCAGGGTCTTGGAAAAGGTTAGCAAAGGAGGTAGATTGGGTAACATCAGGAATCGTACAGAAGAAAGAGAGGGGAAATGGATTTTGAAACTACAAGCCCATAAATTTGGACTGAATGAAAGAGTAGCATTAAAACCTTTTTTAGCCAATAGACCACTAAGGCATTAGTTTTGTGTTTTTTATGTGTTTTTCACTTTATTACAAGTGGTCCCTTTGTTGTTTTTAATTAGTTTCCAGATTTTTAATTGTTTTTTGTACTTGATTTGCTCATTTAAATAAGGTAATGATGTCATTTAGCGTATATAAGAACTTGTCAGTTGACTGCATTTGATGTCTGATGAAGCGTTGATTTCAACGCGAAAGCGCTTACCTACTGCAGTTTCATTTGTTTGTTTGTATGGTTTCTTCCTATTAAACCTTGGATTTTTATCTATTTGGACAGTACTTCGTTTTTACAGTTCATGGTGCACTCCTCCAATTTCTTTTTGCATAAATTAATAAATGTCAACAAAACTAAGATTCACACTAGCCATGGAATGAAAACCATTCCTAATCTGATGGATAAACCTAAGTCCATCAGATTATCAATCATACCTTGACAATCCAGAACATCTGAGCTCCATAAACTGAATCATACGTAGAATATTTGTAATAGGAAAAAGCAATATTTATATTATTTTGAACAGATATAGTACTATTGTGGATTAGACAGAATTCTAATACAATATAAATGTCTACTTATTGTATAAGCAAATATTTACATGAAAGATATATAAAACGCAATTCAATCTAATTCCTTTTATCCGGAGACCCCAGGAGAATTTACCTTTGGGGACACTATCTCCCTCATGAGGGAACATTTTAAGTGGCAGGCATCAGATGTTTCTGACTCCAAAAAAAGGTACTTTTACCTTTTACAAATGGAGCAACCATCTCCTTCTGCTGTCCCCCCTTTTATTACCTGCTTTCCAGAATGCTTTTTTGGCTGCTTCTCAGTCTCCTGACTCACAATCACCAGCCTCTAAATGCGTACACCATTTTTATAAGGTTCCCCAGGACACCCAGTTCGTCTTTAGAAACCCTCCAGCAGACCCAGTTGTTACAGCTGTCTCTGCTGACAAAACTTCAAGACAGTTACCTTCTGCTGCCCTTTACCCAATGGATAAAGACAGCAAATTCATGGCCAGACTAGGGAAGAAAGTGCAACCTCCTCTACTCTGGCTATAAGGGCCCTCAACTATCAAACACATATGGCCAGGTATGTCCTAGATACCATATCCAAACCATCTACCCTCCTGTCCGAGGTGGCGGATTCTCCCATAAAAGCCCGACCCAAATACTCTGTTTTCCACAGCATCCCAAGTGACCAGGCACTCCATTAAGTGCAGTTATGATGCTGTGGAAGCTTCATCTAAATCAGCTGTGTCAGGACTGGGTCTAAGGCAATACTCCTGAGTAAGGCTTCAACCTCTCCCCATGGGTGTACAGACAAAGTTACTTTATGTACCCTTGGGAATAAGGCCCTTTCTGGACAAACTTCTGCTGAACTCCTCAAATCTCTTCAAGAAAAGGGGAACTAACTACAAAATCTCAAACATTTTCTGGTATTCCCTATTCCCAGATACCATATGAACTACCCACAGAAGCCCCCCTTTGTTAGAAGGCAGTCCTTTCACACAGCTCTTCAATCTAAGGGACGTAGACAACCCAGAAAAAATTCTAATCCCAGGTTTTCCACCAGCTCCTCCACTACATCCTTTCGGAGTCCTTCTGACCAATCCAGACAAACTCCACTGTGACTCACCTCCTTTTGAACCAAACACACACTTAACACTTCATCTCACCCTCTCCCTACCCTCCTGGTGGATAACTACAGCAGAACAATGGGTCCTCTTCATCATTCAGAGAGGATATTTCATGAATTGGTGGATGCTTCCACCTTTCCAGGGTATTCCCCAACCAGCAAAAAAACAAATACACCTATTTCCAACCATCATTCAACAACTCCTAACTCAGGGTACCAAAGAAAGTACAGTTGTGTACCTACCATAAATGTAGATGTTCGAGTGTATTCACTGTTGCAGTCATTACAATTGGGTTATCCTGCTGGCAGGCTACCCGCAGTCGGGCCTGAGTTCCAAAGGTCTAGGTCCGGCGTCAGTTGCTGTCGCCTCTTCCCTGACATCAGTGCTCCAGGGATATAAAAGATGCAGCAGACGCCATTTTCTTCAGTTTTTCTTGTCCCAGATGTCAGGTGCCCCACAATTGGTAGGCTAATTTATGCTAATAAGCATGCATGCACATAAAACAACTTTTCCTTCATCTACAAGCAAATACACCACATAGGTTGTACAGGATAGAGAAGTACAGATAAATCCCAGCAAAGAAAAAGGGGCATGGAGGGAGGGTAACCTGGACTGCAACAGTGAATACACTCAAACATCTACATTTATGGTAGGTACACAACTGTATGTTCATCGTGTTTCACTGTTGCAGTCATTACAATTGGGTAGAATCCCAAAGCTAAGGTTGGGAGGCTGGAGCTAAACAAGATTAGGAGAGGTTATAAGGCCCTGCAGAACTGCATTGACAAAGCCTGCCCTGGATTTAGAGTAGAGAGGTAAGTGATAGTGCTTTGTGAAGGTATGCACTGAACTCCAGGTTGCAGCCTCTAAGATGTCTTTGGTTGGTACTCCTCTGAGAAAAGCTGCTGAAGTGGCTGCTGCTCCTCTGGTTGAGTATAGCCTAATGTCCTTAGGCAATGATTTTCCATGCTGTGAAAAGCAGTAACGAATGCAATGGCCTATCCACTTTGAAAGTGTCTGTTTAGAGATAGGCTTTCCTTGTGGTGCTGCAACATATGCAACTAGGAGTTGATTAGCCTTTCTGAAAGCTTTAGTTCTGTCCAAGTAGAAGCGGAGCTGTCTGTGAATGTCCAAGGAATGCAGAGTTCTCTCCCCCTTATTCTATGGGTTTGGATAGAAAGTAGGCAAATGAATTGTTTGGTTAAGGGCCACACTGGACACTTACCTTAGGCATAAATGTAGGGTTTGTCCTCAGCGAAACCTGTCTGGATGGAAAATGATAAACGGTCCAAAGCCATGAGTGCCTGTAACTCCGACACTCTTCTAGCAGAGGTTATTGCTAGGAGCAGAGCTGTTTTCCAGGATAAAAATTTTATGTCAGCTGCAGAGGCTGGCTCAAATGGAGGTAGTGTGAGTTTTTCCAAGACATAGTTGAGGTCCCATGCAGGTATTGGTGCTCTCCTTGGAGGTCTTATGTTTTTGGCTCCTCTGAGGTACTGCCTTAGTAAGGGGTGTGAAAAAATAGGTGGTTCTGTATTGTTGTTGTTGTGTCTTTCGGCTTTGCCCGGTTAGGGGGTTGGCACAGCGGAACTCTGGTCCGCTAATGATTGGCAGTAGATTTTTACGTGCTGGCTTGCCGGGCCTAATGCACAACCTTCAACAAAGGAACGCCCGTTCACGCATGTCGCCACACAGAAGACACTCTGAGAATCGAACGGGCAACGTCTAACTGAGATGACAACGCTACCGCAGCACTACCACCTGAAATGGAAGAAGCATGAATTTCAATTGATGAAAAAGAAAGGCCTTAATCCAGCATCTCAGTTAATTATTGTAAAATCTGAGGAATATTTGGAACAATCGTGTCAATACCTTGTGCTTGGTTCCAAACACAGAATCTCTTCCATTTGTCTACATAAGATTTTCTGGTGCTAGGCCTCCTGGCCTCCAAAATAACATCCATCACTGCTTTAGAGAGAGGAGTGTCTTGAGAGGCTATATTATCTGCCATGCCACCAGGTTTAAGGTTTTGAGTTGGCTGTGCAGTATCAGACTGTCTTGTTGGGTCAAAAAGTGAGGCATCTGAGGTAATGTCCAGGCTGGGCAGTGAGACAAGCTCTTTAGGATTGGGTACCAGTGCTGGCGGGGCCAGTCTGGGGCAATCAGTATTATTTTTGGTTTCTCTTGTCTTACCTTGAGGAGTACTTTGGGGAGGAGAGGCAGAGGAGGAAAGGCATATACTGTTAGATTTTTCCAACGGAAAGAGTGCATCCACTTTCCATGTTTGCTTGTGATAAGTCCTTGTGCAGAATCTTTGTAGTTGGTAGCTGTGAGGGGAGGCAAATAGGTCTATGTCCAGACATCCCCAGGTCATTATCATGCTGAAGACTTGTGGATCCAATTTCTACTCGTGGGGATCCATAAGGTTTCTGCTTAGTTTGTCTGCCAGAGTATTTTTCCTTCCTGGCAGGAATTGTGCTTGCAGATGTACTTGGTAAGTCAATGCTGTGTGCCACAAGTTCATGGCTAGCCTGTAGAGGGGGTAGGAATGTGTGCCTCCCTGCTTGTTTATGTACCACATGACTGTAGTATTGTCCGTCCTTAGTAGTAGTTGTCCTGGGGGGAAGTTGATCCTTGAAGGCTGTTAGGGCATTCTGAACAGCTAGCATCTCTTTTTGATTGATATGTAGATGCATTTGACTTGCAGACCATGTGCCCTGAATACATTTTCCTGCCATATGTCAAAGTCTGCCTGGCTGTGGGTAAGGTGAATGGCTGTCCCGTGTTGCGGTGACAGGCTATTGCCCACCATTGAAACTCCTGTTGCAGGCAGGGTATCAGGATAATTACTGTTTCCAGGCTGTTTCAATGTTGAGTCCAAACACTTTTTAGATACCATTGAAGTTTCCTCATATGCAGTCTTGCATATGGAATTAGCAGAATGCAGGATGCCATGAAACCCAAGGCCTGCAGAATTTTTCTTACAGATAACTGGGTCTTTGTTGCCAACATTTTGAAATAAGTAGTCAGTTGTCTGTGTTTGTCTGGCGTGAGATAAGCCATCTGGGCAGTTGTATTTAAGCTTGCACCCAGGAATATCATCTCTTGAATGGGTACGAGTTTTGATTTCTTTTCGTTTACTGTGTACCCTAGACTTGTCAGTAATATTTTTACAAATGCCAGATGCTGTAGTAGAATGTCCTTGTTCTCCGCTTGAATAAGGCAGTCGCCCAAGTAAGGATATATTTGTATTCCTCTTTGTCTGCAAAATGCAATTACTGGTACCAGGCACTTTGTGAAGATCTTGGGCGCAGTAGATAAGCCAAAGGGCAGTGCAGAGAATTGGTAGTGCATTGAGCCAGCTTTGAATCTGAAGTATCTGTTTGTCTGATTGGGACATGCAGGTATGCCTCTTTTAGATCTCAAGTCACAAGCCAAGCCTTATTGCCCAACACGGGCAGAAGCTGCTGTAAAGTCAACATCTTGAATTTTGGAATATCCAGATATGTGTTTAGAATAGATAGGTCCAGTATAGGTCTCCAGGCTTTGGCTTTTCTGGGTACCAAGAAAGTACAGTTGTGTACCTACCATAAATGTAGATGTTCAAGTGTATTCACTGTTGCAGTCATTACTCTTGAGTTATCCTGCTGGCAGGCTACCCTCAGTCGGCCAGAATTCCAAAGTCTAGGTCCGGCGTCGGTTGCTGTCGCCTCTTCCCTGACGTCAGTGCACCATGGGAATAAAAGATGCAGCCAATGCCATTTTCTTCAGTTTTTCTTGCCCCAGATGTCAGGTGCCCCCAAATTGGTAGGCTAAAAAATATGCCAATAAAAATGCATGCACAAAAATAACATTTCCTTCATCTTACAAGCAAATACACCAAATAGGTTGTATAGGATAGAGAAGTGCAGATAAGTCCCAGCAAAGAAAAGGGGGGTGGTGGGTAACCTGGACTGCAACAGTGAATACACTCTAACATCTACATTTATGGTAGGTACACAGCTGTACTATGTTCATCGTGTTTCACTGTTGCAGTCATTACCCTTGGGTTGAATCCCAAAGCTGAGGATGGGTGTCTGATCTAAACAGGGTTAGGAGAGGCTATGAGGTCCTGCAGAACTGCAGTGGCAAAGCCTGCTCTGGACTTAGAGTAAAGAGATAAGTGGTAGTGCTTTGTGAAGGTGTGCACTGAACTCCAAGTTGCAGCCTCTAAGATATCTTTGGTTGGTACTCCTCTGAGGAAGGCTGCTGCTCTGGTGGAATGAGGCCTAATGCCCTTAGGCACTGACTTGTCATATTGAAAATAGCAGAAACGGATGCAATGGCCTATCCATTTAGAAATAGTCTGTTATGAGACCGCCTTTCCCTTGTGATCCTGCAGCATATGACACTAAAAGTTGCTCAGTCTTTCTGAAAGCTTTAGTTCTTTCCAAACAGAAGCGTAACTGCCTGTGTATGTCCAAAGAATGCAGAATTTTCTCACCCTTGTTCTGTGGATTTGGATAAAAGGTAGGCAAGTGAATGGCTTGTTTGAGGGCCACACTGGACACCACCTTGGGTATAAATGTAGGGTTTGTCCTCAGAGAAACCCTGTCTGGATGAAAAATGATGAAAGGTTCCACAGCCATGAGTGCTAGTAACTCCGAGACTCGCCTTGCAGAGGTTATTGCTAGGAGCAAAGCTGTTTTCCAGGATAAGAATTTTAAATCTGTTGTTGATGCTGGCTCGAAAGGAGGCAGTGTGAGTTTTTCCACAACATAACTGAGGTCCCAGGCCGGAATTGGTTCTCTCCTTGGAGGCCTAATGTTTTTGGCCCCTCTGAGGTACTGCCTTATTAAAGGATGAGAAAAGATAGGTGGTTCCGTATTGTAATGGGCTGAAATGGCAGAGGCATGAATCTTAATAGACGAGAAAGAAAGGCCTTTGTTTAGCATCTCAGTTAGGTATTGTAAAATCTGAGGGATATTTGGTACACACGTGTCAATGCCTTGTTCCTGGTTCCAAGCACAGAATCTCTTCCATTTTTCTGCATAAGATTTTCTGGTACTGGGCCTCCTGGCCTCCAAGATAACATCCATAACAGCTTTTGAAAGAGGAGTGTTCTGAATGGCTACATTATCCGCCATGCTGTCAGATTTAAGGTCCTGAGTTGGCTGTGCAGGATCGGATTGTTTTGTTGGGTCAGCAAGTGAGATGTTTGAGGCAATATCCATGCTGGACCGTGAGACAAGCTCTTTAGGATTGGGTACCAGTGCTGGCGTGGCCAGTCTGGTGCAATTAGTATCCTTTTTGGCTTCTCTTGTCTGACCTTTACGAGTACCCTGGGAAGGAGAGGCAGTGGGGGAAAAGCATATACTGTTAGATTTTTCCAGCTGAAGGATAGGGCGTCCACTTTCCATGCTTGCTTGTGATAAATCCTTGTGCAAAATCTCGGCAATTGGCAGTTGTGAGGGGAGGCAAATAGGTCTATGTCTGGGCATCCCCATTTCCTTATTATCATGCTGAAGACTTGTGGATCCAGTTTCCATTCATGGAGATCCATGAGTTTTCTGCTTAGTTCGTCTGCCAGAGTATTTGTTTTTCCTGCCAGGAATTGTGCTTGCAGGCGAACTTGAAAAGCCAATGCTGTGTCCCATAAGGTCATTGCTTGTCTGCAGAGGGGGTAGGAATGTGTACCTCCCTGCTTATGTACCACATGACCGTAGTGTTGTCTGTCTTTATCAGTAACTGTCCTGGATGAAGCAGGTCCTTGAAAGCTGTCAGAGCATTTTGAACAGCTAGCATCTTTTTGATTGATGTGAAGATGCATCTGGTTTGCAGGCCATGTGGCCTGAATACATTTTCCTACCATATGGGCACCCCAGGCATAATCAGATGCATCTGTTGTCAGTGTCTGTCTGGCTGTGGGTAAACTGAATGGCAGACCCTTGTTGTGGTGACAGGCTTCTGCCCACCATCAAAACTCCTGTTGCAAGCAGGGAATGAGTGCAATTACTGTCTCCAGGCTGTGGCAATGCTGAGTCCAAACACGGTTTAGATACCATTGTAGTTTCCTCATATGCAGTCTGGCATATGGAATTAGTAGAATGCAGGATGCCATGAAACCCAAGGCATGCAGGATTTTCCTTGCAGATAAGTGGGTTTTTGTTGCCAATTTCTTGAAGTAAGTAGTCAGTTGCTTTTGTTTGTCTGGCGTGAGATAAGCCATCTGGGCAGTTGTATTTAAGCTTGCACCCAGGAATATTATCTCTTGAGAGGGCACTAGTTTTGATTTCTTTTAGTTTACTGTGTACCCTATGCCAATTAGTAATCTTTTTGCAAACGCCAGATGCTTTAGAAAAATGTCTTTGTTCTCTGCTTGAATTAGGCAGTCGTCCAAGTAGGAATATATTTGAATTCCTTTTTGTCTGCACAACGCAATTACTGGTGCCAGGCATTTTGTGAAGGCCGTGGGCGCAGTAGATAAGCCAAAGGGCAGTGCAGAGAATTGGTAATGCATTGAGCCAGCTATGAATCTGAGGTATCTTCTGCAAGATTGTCTGATTGGGACATGCAGGTATGCCTCTTTTAGTTCCAAAGTTACGAGCCAAGCCTTCTTGCCCAGCATGGGCAGTAGCTGCTGTAGAGTCAACATCTTGAATTTTGGAACTTCCAGAAACGTATTTAGTATAGACAGGTCCAGTATTGTTCTCCAGGTTTTGTCCTTTCTGGGTACTAGGAAACGTCTGGAGTAAAATCCTTGCCCTTGCACTTGTTGTGGTACTTGCTGAATGGCCCTCATGTCCATGAGGGCTGTAATTTGTTTTTGTACCTCTGCCCCTTGATTGTGTGGCAGGTCTGGCATACCTTTTGACCTTGGTAGAGTGTGAAAATAGAACCTGTAGCCTTGGGATACTATGTTCAGGACCCATTTGCCTTGGGTAACCATTTGCCAATTTGATGAAAAAAGTGCTAGTTTTCCCCCTAAGGGGGCTGCCAAAAGAAAAGTGCTTGGATCTGGCAGAGGAAAGTCATTGGGACTGTTTCTTGTAAGGTTGTGATTTGTCTTCTCCGCTTTTGGAGGTAGGAGCACCCCATTGTTTAGGCCTGTATGAGCCTTGGGGTGGAGATCTGCCTCTGGGATGCCTGTATCTGCCTCTTTCTGGTCTGTCTGACACTGGAAAGGACCAATTTTAAGAAGGCCAGTTCCTGTTAAACCTGGGTGGCTGTACCTGTAAGAAATCCTTGACTGTCTGCATGGATTTTGCTTTATCCTCCATTTTTTTCAACACCTCTTCTGCTTTAATACCAAAGTATCATGCAGTAAAGGTGCATCTAATAATTTTGCTTTAACATGATCAGGCAGATTCTGTTCCTTTAACCAAGCATGCCTTCTAATAACAGAACCTGTACCAGCGGCCCTGCAAGAGGCCTTCAGTGAATCATAACCACATTGCAAAGTATGCTTTCCCACTTGTTCAGCTGCATGCAATAAATCCTGCAATTCCTTGTTCTCTGAACATTCAGTATTTGTCAACAATTTCTGTTTAAGCAGTGACATTAAATACTGCTGATATTTAAGCATATGAAACTGACAATTTAAAGCCCTTACAGCCAGGGTAGCAGACGTGTAGACTTTTTTCCCCCATCTGTCTAGAGCCCTAGAATATCTATCAGAGGGGACAGGGTTTTTTTTGCAGTGGAAGCTTTAACCCCTTTGGGACCCGGAGATATAGTTTCTGGGTCAGCAGCGGGGTTTTTATATAGGAATTTATGAGAATCCGGGACCCTGTAGTATCTGGCTGGCTTAGCAGGTGCAGGGGGTAAAGAGTCAGGGGACAGGCCGGACTCTGAAAATACATCTACAATGTCTAGAACAGGTGAAACAGCAAGGGGTCTGTGCTGAGGAAGTAGCAGAAAGTCTATGAGCCTTTTCTTAGACTCAGAATAATCTTGGCTCTCACAGTGGAAATGCTTCCTCGTGGTATGCAGGGTTTCCCCAAAAGAATAATCCTCAGGAGGACAGGCTGAAGGAATGGATTCTTCAGCATCAGAATCCTCATAGGGAAGCATGGAGTAATCTTGTTCAGAAGAGGAATCAGAGGAAATAGAAACCTGATCAGAAGAATCATACTCTGTCTCTTGCCTAGGCCTCTTATCAGGAGGGGAATGGGAGCGCCTGATCAAAGTAATTAGGTCTTCGGCCATTTTAAGCATCTGTTTTTAGGCATGGAAGTCTGAGTAGGAGAATGCTGTACTTGTTTCTTTGTCTTTAGAGCTGCTTTAGTCTTTGTAGCTGAAGATGGCTTAATATATAGTTGTGTAGGTCTGAAGACACCCTCAGAAGCCGATGCCTGCTCAGCGGCTCCGGACCCATCTGAGGGAATGATTTCCAAGTGTCCAATACCTTGAGTATCCAGAGGCCCAGTCGGCTCCACATGGGAGTCGGAAGCGGCCTGTGGCTCTGAGGTAGCGGGCGCCAGGGGCTGCGAAAGCACCTCACTGAGAACTGGCGACTGGCCTAGCAGAGGCTTCGTCGTTGGTTTTGGACCTCGGATGCCTATCCTTTTCCTTGTCCTTGCGTTTTTTGTAAACTCCGGTTGTCGGCTGGTCCGACGGCATTATATAATTAAATCTTCTGCCAAAGTAATGACATGCAAAATCGTACCGACGCTTAACAGTGCGTTGGTTAAATCTGGTACAAAACCGACAACTAGCAACGTTATGGTCAAGGCCTAGGCAAGGAATACAGTAAGAATGAAAATCCTTATGAGGTATTTGCTTCCCAGAAGAAATACAGTTATTAACTTTTTCTGACATCAGTCTGGAGCAAGAAAAAAGTTTCTCCAACGGGGTACTTAACTTTAATGAAGACTTCGGATCCGAAATTCAAATTTGAAAACTTCAGGAGTCGGCCAACCGGCACTTGCGAACTGCTTTTGCTTTGGGCACCACGAGGCAAGAAATACTGAAGAAAATGGCGTCGGCTGCATCTTTTATACCCCTGGCACATTGACGTCAGGGACGAGGCGACAGCAACCGACACCAGACCTAGACTTTGGAACTCAGGCCGACTGCGGGTAGCCTGCCAGCAGGATAACCCAACTGTAATGACTGCAACAGTGAAACATGATGAACAACAGCTACCCGCCCCACAAAGCAGCACAGGCTTTTACTCAAGGATGTTTCTTGTACCAAGGAAATACAGCCCTTGGAGGCCAATCCTAGACTTATCTTTTCTAAACCTCTTCCTCAAAGTTCCCAGCTTCAAACCGATTACCTTACCCCTTTTGCTTACCACTCGTACCTCCACAAGCATTCTTGGTAGCCCTGGATTTGAAGGATGCTTATCTCCACATTACTATCCATCCAAATTACAGGAAATACTGCCACTTTGCTATAGGCTCCTGCCATTTTCAATTCTCTGCCTTGCCCTTTGGTCTCTCCACTGCCCCTTGAGTGTTCCCAAAGTGCCTAGCCTCCTTCATTGCACACTGCAGGACTCAGGGTATATAGATATACCCATACCTAGACGACCTCATCATTCATCAAGACTACCAATTTCTTCTACTTCACCTACAACAGGTGTCTTCCACCCTAACTAACTAGGGTTTACCCTAAATCAAGAAAAGTCTCACCTGACCCCCTCTCAGGACTAAGTGTTCTTGGGGTGCAGGATCAGAACAGACAGCAAGAAAGCCTTCATCCCAGACCAAAGAATCAAAGACCTTTGTCTATACTTTACTCAGATCCTCACCCACTCCTCCTTGACAGCTCAGGAATTCCTGAGAATGTTAGCCACATGGCATCTCTGATATTCATGCTACCTCTGGCAATACTCCACATGCGCAAAATCCAGTGGGTCTTAAAAAAAAAACAATGGAGACAACACTCCCAACCCATGGACTCACCCCTTCCCCTACTTCTGTGCCTAAAAAAACTAAATAGAGTGGTGGATGTCAGCACTGCACCTCAACCTAGGAACCCACCTACAGGTTCCAGCCCCCCCAACAACAGTTGTCCACAGATGCGTCAGACTTGGGGTGGGGTGTAGTGCTCCTAACAAACCAGAAACAATTCTCAGTACAAGGCAAATGGTCCACTCTAAGACAAAAGGACCACATCAACATCAAGGAAATTAGGGCATTACTATTAGCTCTGCTAACCTTCAAATGTACTCTCCTACCAGGAACCCTGAAAGAAATCACTGTACGACTGTCCTATGGTACATCAACAAGAAAGGGGAGACAACGTCCTATCCCCTATGCAGCCTGGCCATCTAGATTTAGCATTTTCTCTCCAGATACACCTGGCAGCAGTATACATCCCCTCAAGAGAGAATGTTATGGCAGACAAACTCAGCAGAACCTCGGCCTCCACTCACAAATGGATGCTTCAGAGAGAGGTTTTCCTGAACCTAATGCACAGGTGGAGTTATTCCACATGCAGATCTCTTTGCCTCCCCCCAGAACAAACAGATGCCCAGCTTCTGCACAAAGGATCCACATCCACAAGCTTTGAAAGTGGACAGATTCTCCTTTTCGTGGCTGGGAATGTACCTTTATGCCTTCCATCTTTTCACACCAATTCAGAAAGTCCTTCAGAAAATTCAGAAGGACAAACCCAAAATCCTACTGGTGACCCTGTTTTGGCCAAGACAACATTGGTTTCCCCCCCTCCACTTACTCGCCAAGGGCAATCACCACAGGTTACCCCACCAACTAGACCTGGTCACACAGAACAGGGGATCCCTACTCCACCCACAAGTGAACAACCTGAAATTGACCTTATGGGTGGCAGGATTCTAATCCCTTATAGACACCTTTATTCAGGGGACGTAACTCAATGTTCTGCAGGAGGTCAGAAAATCTAGTACCAAAAAAAACTATGTATCAAAGTAGTGCAAATTCTCCAAGTGGTATCAAAGGAAAAAACAGGACCCTCTTATTACTCCCATTCAAATGGTCCTATCCTATTTGTGTGAGCTACTCCACTCAGGACTTACTCAAGTCAAAGTCCACTTATCTGCCATTTCTGCTTGTTCGCCCATATCACCTCCTCTAGCATCCAGACTGGAAGTCAAGCTTTTTCTGAAAGGAGTCCTTCATATGAGACCCCCCCCCAGGAGACCTAGTCCCCCGCCTTGGGACCTCAGTTTCATATTACAAAAACTAACGTTACCTCCTTTTGAACCAGCTCAGTTTCCCTGAAAGTATGCACCCTGAAAATAGTTCTACTAGTGGCTCTTACCTTTGCCAGGAGGGTTTCAAAGATACAAGCCCTTATGGCTACCTCTCCTTATCTTGTTTTTCACAAGGGCAGAGTTGCTCTCAGGACCAACCCTTCCTTCATGCACAGGTTAATGTACTTTCATTAAATCAAACTATTAACCTACCAGTTTTCTACCCTCATCCACACAACCCCTTACAGGGGACTCTTCATTCCTTGGATGTACACAGGCAACTCAGGTACTACCTGGACAAAACCAAATCGATTAGAAAATCTGACCAATTATTCATCTCCTTCTATCCTAAAGCCCAAGGGAGGGCAGTCTCCAAACAGACCATTTCCTCATGGGTCTCCACATCCATTACCTTGCGCTACTCTCATCATGGAAAATCCTTGAAGGGCAGCTGCCTCGTCTGCTGCCTTTTTCAAAGGCATTGACTTCACCTCCATTTTAGAAGCAACCACTTGGACCTCAGTCCACACCTTCAAACACTACAAGCTAGACATGGCCTCCAGAGCAAGACCAGGTTTTGCCAGGTCAATCCTCCAAGGCCTGGTTGAACACGGAAACCACTCCTCCCCCCTCAGGTTCATACCTAAAGCTCTGGTACTCTCCCTTCTGTTATGAATACTGCAACATGAGAATAGAAGGACATAGAATAGGTGTGTAAGAACTTACCATAACCTTAGAACTCCTTCTCTTCCATGTTGCAGTATTCAGTTCCACCCACCTACACAGTTTCCTTGCTATCATGCCATGGCCTACCTGTGGGGTCATACTCATTCTCTTCCCCAGTCTCCACTCTCAACACAGCCAACCTACTGCCCCGGGTCTGGCCTACATGCAAGTCTAAGGGTTTCCAAATAGGACCCCCCCTTTAACCCACAGGAGCACAACTGCATGCGGCAAAATATTCTGATGAGGGTATGTGCAGACGTCACTTTTATGCCCAAAAGTGGTTTATGCCCCTGGTAAGGGACGTCACACGTACCTTCCTGAAACAAAGACTTTGGTATACTGGCTGGATGGTGGCGCTGCAGGCAGCAACCACCCTACTGTTATGAATACTGCAACATGAGAACAGAAGGACATTATGGACTTCCTGTGCAGTGGGTAAATCTGGCATGAAATATAGGAATATCCCTCCAAAATAGAGACAGCTGAGAACTCTGTATTTATCTATATATGGGTTACATTCAATCCAATCGACAAGTCAACTTTTCAAACTAAAAAAAAAAAAGGATGGTACTTCTGATCAAAAAAATCATCTGATTGCATGTAAGGGCTTTTTTCAGTGAGAGACTGAGGTAGACTGATGATTGGGGAATTTACCCTTTTCCACTGTACTGGGATCTCAATGTTGGTGTACATAATTAGCAGGGGATGTGGGGATGTGGGGATGAGGGGGGCTTGCCCCCTTGCAAAAACATATTTAAAGTTTTTCAACTGGCTGGAGACCGAAAACCAAAGTGATCACACAAAACTGATCAATGTATCATACAATCAAATACATATAAATTTGTTGTGTAAAATAGAGGTCCTTCTCTTCTCTGTTGCAGTATTCTTAACATGAGGGAGTTGTCTTCCGCAATGACCCAATGCCAGCCAGTATACGAAAGACTTTTACTACTTAGGGGTGTGTGGTACGTTGCACATAGGCTGCTGTCAGACATCTAACAAAAGTGACATACGCATGCACCATCCTCCAAAAGTACAGTTGTGTACACTTACCATAAATGTAGATGTTCGAGTGCATTCACTGTTGCAGTCATCACACTTGGGTTATCTGCCTGCAGGTAGCCCTCAGTTGGCCCAAATACCAGAGACTTAGTATTTCTGCATCGGATGCGGTCACTCCAGGACTGACATCAGGTCATCATGGGTATAAAAACAGGCAGCCGACGCCATTACATCAGTTTTTCTTGCCCCAAATGTCAGGAGCCCCCCAAATAGGGAGCTAGGTTATGGTGGGGAAAACACCACTAATTAAAAGTAAATACCAATACCAATACGAATACCCCAGGAGGGGTTAGTAACAGCCATAGACAGGAGAGAAAGAAAGAGAGAAAACCAGGGGGCTGGAGGGAGGGAAACCAGGGGGCTGGAGGGAAGGAAACCAGGACTGCAACAGTGAATACACTCGAACATCTACACTTATGGTAAGTGTGCACAACTGTACTATGTTCTTCGTGTTTCACTGTTGCAGTCATCACACTTGGGTTGATTCCCAAAGCTGAAGAAGGGTGGAGGCAATCAAGAAGAGTTAGGGTTGGCTAGTATGCCTTGCAAGACTGCTGTAGCAAATCCTGTCCTGGATTTGGAAAAGACAGGCAGGTGGTAATGCTTGGTGAAGGTGTGTACAGAACTCCAGGTAGCAGCCTCCAGGATGTCCCTGGTAGGGACTCCCCTGAGAAATACTGTAGAGGTAGATGTTGCCCTAGTGGAATGTGTTCTGACCCCCTGAAGGGATTGTTTCCCATGGTGCTTGTAGCAGAAATGGATGCAGTGTGCTATCCATTTGGAAATAGTTTGTTTTGAAATGGCCTTGCCCTCTGCCCCTGTTGCAAAGCTGACTAGTAGCTGGTCAGATTTTCTGAAGGGCTTAGTCCCATCAAAGAAGAATCTGAGCTGTCTGTGCACATCCAAGGAGTGCAGGATCCTTTCCCCCTTTTTTTTGAGGATTAGGGAAGAAGGTTAGCAAATGGATGGATTGATTGAGAGCCACACTAGACACCACTTTAGGCATAAAGGAAGGGTTAGTCCGGAGGGAAACCCTGTCAGCATGGAAAATAATGAAGGGCTCCACAGCCATCAGTGCTTGTAGCACAGACACTCTTCTAGCTGAAGTGATGGCTAGAAGCAAGGCTGTTTTCCAAGAAAGAAATTTTAACTGCTGATGCAGCAGGTTCAAAGGGGGAAAGCGTGAGCTTTTCCAGTACAAAGTTAAGGTCACAAGCAGGGGTGGGTGCTCTCCTTGGTGGCCTTAAGTTGTTTGCCCCTCTCAGTAACTGTTTGATAAGAGGGTGCGAGAAGAGAGGTGGCTCAATGTTGTACTGAGCAGAAATGGCTGAGGCATGTATCGTAATGGAGTAGGACAGGCCTTTGTGGAGTAGATCTGCTAAGTAATCCAGGTTAAGAGGCAGACAGGGCAGAGTTGTGTCCTCGCCTTTAGATTTAATCCATGGGCAGAACCTTTTCCACTTATCAGCATAGGATTTTCTTGTACTGGGTCTTCTGGCTTCAAGAATGACATCCAGCACCTGTTTGCTTAAGGATGCTGGGGAGAATTCAAGGAATAACCAGGCTGCAAGATTTAGGGTTTGCAGTTGTGGATGCAGAATCTGTCTCTCCTGCTGAGAGAGGAGGATTGGATTCTGGTGTAGGTGCCAGGGTGGCACCGATGTCAGGCTATGCAGGAGTGGGTACCAGTGCTGGTGTGGCCAGTCCGGGGAATTCAGAACTGTCCTCGGTCTGTCCTGTTTTATCTTGAGTAATACTCTTGAAAGGAGGGGCAGATGGGGAAAAGCATAGATTGAGAGATTTATTGACTGACAAGATAGGGCATCCACTTTCCAGGCCCTGCTGTGAGGATCCCTGGTGCAGAATTTGCTGAGCTGGTGGTTGTAGGGGGAGGCAAAGAGATCCACCTCTGGGGTCCCCCATTTCTGGATCAGAAGGTTGAAGGTGCTGTGCTCCAATTGCCACTCGTGTGGGTCTAGGAGGTTTCTACTCAAGTCTGCCAGTAAGTTTTGTTTACCTGGCAGAAATTGAGCTTGAAGATGGACTTGAATGTCCAAGGCCGTGTTCCACAGGACCATGGCTAGCCTGCAGAGTGGGTAGGAATGGGATCCCCCCTGCTTGTTGATGTACCACATAACTGTGGTGTTGTCTGTTTTTATTAGCAATTGTACTGGAAAGATTAGGGATCTGAAAGCTGTCAGGGCATTCTGTACAGCTAACATCTCTTTTTGGCTGATGTGCAGATGAATGTGACTTGGGCTCCAGTGGCTCTAAATACATGTTCCGTCCATGTGTGCCCCCCCCCCCCAGGCATAGTCTGATGCATCTGTGTTTAAGGTCTGGGCGGCTTGGGGTTGAGTAAATGGCAGTCCCTTGTTGTGGTTGCATGCTTCTGCCCACCACAGGAACTCTGTCCTTAGACAGGGTATGACAGGAATGACTGTTTCCAGGTCCTGAGAATGTTGGCACCAAAGACTTTTTAAGTACCATTGGAGTTTCCTCATATGCAGCAATTCCTGACTGTCCGCCTGAACCAGGCAGTCGTCCAAGTACGGGTAAATTTGGATATTTCTCTGCCTGCAGTATGCAATGGCTGGAGCCAGGCATTTTGTGAATACTCTGGGCACAGTAGATAAGCCAAAGGGAAGTGCAGAGCACTGATAATGCATAGACACTGCCCTGAAACCTAGGCACTTCCTGCACAATTCCCTTATGGGGAAATGCAGATAGGCTTCCTTTAAGTCTAGGGTGAGTAACCAGGCATCCTTGGCTAGCATAGGAAAAATCTGTTGCAGGATAAGCATTTTGAATTTTGGTACCACCACGAAGGTGTTGAGAATGGAAAGATCCAGGATTGGGCACCAAGAACTCTCTTTCCTGGCTACCAGGAAGAGTCTGGAGTAGAATCCTTGACCCCTCTGTTCTACTGGAATCGGCTGAATAGCTCTGATATTGAGCAGGGAAAGTACTTGGTTTTGAGCCTCTGCCCGCTGGTTTGGAGGAAGGTCTGGAAACCCGCTTGGGGTTGGCAGTGAATGGAAATAAAATCTGTACCCCTGGGATACAATGTTGAAAACCCACTGGTCCTGAGTGATGGACATCCAATATTTTGCATGAAGGGCAAGTTTTCTTCCTAAGGGCACAAGCAACTGGGCAGGGCTGGGGAGTGGAGTAAAGTCATTTTGTGCTTTTTCCATAAGAAGGTGGATTACCACTCCCTGCTTTAGGAGTGGGGGCACTCCACTGCTTAGATCTCTGCATATTCTGAGACTGAAGTCTGGGTGGTCTGTTCCCCTGAGTCTGGTTTGAGAAGACCTGGAGGGGGCTGGAAAGGACCAGTGTTTGGAAGGGCAATGCCTACTGAATCTAGGGGGTTGCACTTGTAAGAATTCTTTAACAGTCTGCATATACTTACCTTTTTCTTCCATCTTTTTAAGAACCTCTTCTGCTTTGGTGCCAAACAAACAGTCGTTAATCAAAGGAGCGTCTAGTAACTTTGATTTGACATGGTCTGGCAAGGTCTGCTCCTTCAGCCAAGCAGGTCTTCTCAGTTCAGAGCCAGTGACAGCTGCCCAGCAAGATGCTTCAAGAGCATCAAAGCCACACTGCAAAGTATGCTTGCTGACTTGGCTTGCAGAGTGCATAAGTTCCTGCAATTCTTTATTTTCTGCACAGTCTGAAAAAGTAGCCACTTTTTGTTTAAGAAGTTCCATAATATGTTGCTGGTACTTCAGCATGTAAAACTGACAATTCAATGCCCTAATAGCAAGAGTTGCAGAGGTACATACCCTTCTTACCCAATCTGTCCAAAGCTCTGAAATCCCTGTCTGAAGGGGTGGGATTCTTGGCTGTAGTAGCCTTGATACCTTTAGGCCCCTGGAAAATGATCTCTGGGTCAGCAGTAGGATTCTTGAATAAATTTGCGAGTGTCAGGTACTCTGTAGCACCTGTCTGGTTTCCTAGGGGCAGGAGGTTAAGTGTCAAGAGTAAGACTGGATTCCATAAAAGCATCATCTACAACATCCAGGACAGGGGGTATTGCTAAGGGCCTGTGTTGAGGCAGCTCTAGAAATTCTCTGAGTCTCTTTTTGGACTGAGGATAGTCTTGGCATTCCCAGTTGAAATGCTCTCATAAGGTATGTAAGGTTTCACCAAAAGAGAAATCCTCTTGAGGGAGGCAGAGGGAATAGATTCCTCTACATCTGAATCCTCATCAGCAGATAAGGGCATGTCTTCATAATGAGAAATTTCAGAGTCACTGGACTCCAGGTCTGTGGAAGCTGATGGGGACTGGACTCCAGGTCTGTGGAAGCTGACGGGGACTGGACTCCAGGTCTGTGGAAGCTGACGGGGACTGGACTCCAGGTCTGTGGAAGCTGACAGGACTGGACCCAGGTCTGTGGAAGCTGACGGGACTGGACTCCAGGTCTGTGGAAGCTGACGAGGACTGGACTCCAGGTCTGTGGAAGCTGACGGGGACTGGACTCCAGGTCTGTGGAAGCTGACGGGGACTGGACTCCAGGTCTGTGGAAGCTGACGGGGACTGGACTCCAGGTCTGTGGAAGCTGACGGGACCCCAGGTCTGTGGAAGCTGACGGGGACTGGACTCCAGGTCTGTGGAAGCTGACGGGGACTGGACTCCAGGTCTGTGGAAGCTGACGGGGACTGGACTCCAGGTCTGTGGAAGCTGACGGGACTGGACTCCAGGTCTGTGGAAGCTGACGGGACTGGACTCCAGGTCTGTGGAAGCTGACGGGACTGGACCCAGCTCTGTGGAACCTGACGGGGACTGGACTCCAGGTCTGTGGAAGCTGACGGGGACTGGACTCCAGGTCTGTGGAAGCTGACGGGGACTGGACTCCAGGTCTGTGGAAGCTGACGGGGACTGGACCCAGGTCTGTGGAAGCTGACGGGGACTGGACTCCAGGTCTGTGGAAGCTGACGGGACTGGACTCCAGGTCTGTGGAAGCTGACGGGACTGGACTCCAGGTCTGTGGAAGCTGACGGGACTGACCCAGGTCTGTGGAAGCTGACGGGACTGACTCCAGGTCTGTGGAAGCTGACGGGACTGGACTCCAGGTCTGTGGAAGCTGACGGGACTGGACTCCAGGTCTGTGGAAGCTGACGGGACTGGACTCCAGGTCTGTGGAAGCTGACGGGACTGGACTCCAGGTCTGTGGAAGCTGACGGGACTGGACTCCAGGTCTGTGGAAGCTGACGGGGACTGGACTCCAGGTCTGTGGAAGCTGACGGGGACTGGACTCCAGGTCTGTGGAAGCTGACGGGGACTGGACTCCAGGTCTGTGGAAGCTGACGGGGACTGGACTCCAGGTCTGTGGAAGCTGACGGGACTGGACTCCAGGTCTGTGGAAGCTGACGGGACTGACCCAGGTCTGTGGAAGCTGACGGGACTGGACTCCAGGTCTGTGGAAGCTGACGGGACTGGACTCCAGGTCTGTGGAAGCTGACGGGACTGGACTCCAGGTCTGTGGAAGCTGACGGGACTGGACTCCAGGTCTGTGGAAGCTGACGGGACTGGACTCCAGGTCTGTGGAAGCTGACGGGACTGGACTCCAGGTCTGTGGAAGCTGACGGGACTGGACTCCAGGTCTGTGGAAGCTGACGGGACTGGACTCCAGGTCTGTGGAAGCTGACGGGACTGGACTCCAGGTCTGTGGAAGCTGACGGGACTGGACTCCAGGTCTGTGGAAGCTGACGGGACTGGACTCCAGGTCTGTGGAAGCTGACGGGGACTGGACTCCAGGTCTGTGGAAGCTGACGGGACTGGACTCCAGGTCTGTGGAAGCTGACGGGACTGGACTCCAGGTCTGTGGAAGCTGACGGGACTGGACTCCAGGTCTGTGGAAGCTGACGGGACTGACTCCAGGTCTGTGGAAGCTGACGGGACTGGACTCCAGGTCTGTGGAAGCTGACGGGACTGACTCCAGGTCTGTGGAAGCTGACGGGACTGGACTCCAGGTCTGTGGAAGCTGACGGGACTGGACTCCAGGTCTGTGGAAGCTGACGGGACTGGACTTCAGGTCTGTGGAAGCTGTCTGGGACTGGACTCCAGGTCTGTGGAAGCTGACGGGGACTGGACTCCAGGTCTGTGGAAGCTGACGGGGACTGGACTCCAGGTCTGTGGAAGCTGACGGGGACTGGACTCCAGGTCTGTGGAAGCTGAAGGGGACTGGACTCCAGGTCTGTGGAAGCTGAAGGGGACTGGACTCCAGGTCTGTGGAAGCTGAAGGGGACTGGACTCCAGGTCTGTGGAAGCTGAAGGACTGGACTCCAGGTCTGTGGAAGCTGAAGGGACTGGACCCAGGTCTGTGGAAGCTGAAGGGACTGGACCCAGGTCTGTGGAAGCTGAAGGGACTGACCCAGGTCTGTGGAAGCTGAAGGACTGGACCCAGGTCTGTGGAAGCTGAAGGGGACTGGACTCCAGGTCTGTGGAAGCTGAAGGGACTGGACCCAGGTCTGTGGAAGCTGAAGGGACTGGACTCCAGGTCTGTGGAAGCTGAAGGGACTGGACTCCAGGTCTGTGGAAGCTGAAGGGACTGGACCCAGGTCTGTGGAAGCTGAAGGGACTGGACCCAGGTCTGTGGAAGCTGAAGGGACTGGACCCAGGTCTGTGGAAGCTGAAGGGACTGGACTCCAGGTCTGTGGAAGCTGAAGGGACTGGACTCCAGGTCTGTGGAAGCTGAAGGGGACTGGACTCCAGGTCTGTGGAAGCTGAAGGGGACTGGACTCCAGGTCTGTGGAAGCTCAAGTGGACTCGACTCCGGGTGTGTGGAAGCTCAAGGGGACTGGACTCCAGGTCTGTGGAAGCTGAAGGGACTGGACTCCAGGTCTGTGGAAGCTGAAGGGACTGGACTCCAGGTCTGTGGAAGCTGAAGGGGACTGGACTCCAGGTCTGTGGAAGCTGAAGGGGACTGGACTCCAGGTCTGTGGAAGCTGAAGGGGACTGGACTCCAGGTCTGTGGAAGCTGAAGGGGACTGGACTCCTGGTCTGTGGAAGCTGAAGGGGACTGGACTCCTGGTCTGTGGAAGCTGAAGGGGACTGGACTCCTGGTCTGTGGAAGCTGAAGGGACTGGACTCCTGGTCTGTGGAAGCTGAAGGGACTGGACTCCTGGTCTGTGGAAGCTGAAGGGACTGGACTCCTGGTCTGTGGAAGCTGAAGGGGACTGGACTCCTGGTCTGTGGAAGCTGAAGGGGACTGGACTCCTGGTCTGTGGAAGCTGAAGGGGACTGGACTCCTGGTCTGTGGAAGCTGAAGGACTGGACTCCTGGTCTGTGGAAGCTGAAGGGGACTGGACTCCTGGTCTGTGGAAGCTGAAGGGGACTGGACTCCTGGTCTGTAGAAGCTGAAGGGGACTGGACTCCTGGTCTGTAGAAGCTGAAGGGGACTGGACTCTGTCTCTTAGAAGGGGAAGGCAGACTTCCCCTAATCAGTGCAATAAGGTCTTCAGCCATTCTAAGCATTTGTTTTTGTGGCATGGGAGCAGGTGCATGTGCTTTGGTCCATTTTCTAGGTGTAGTGTGTACTCTGGGCCTAAGAAACCCGGTAGTTTTGGTAAAAAAAAGTCGTCTGTCTGAGTCTAACATCTGTTGAGTGAATACCTGCCTCAGAAGCCGGTGCCTGCTCAGCAGATCTGGACCCATCCAAGGTAGAGACATCCACAGGTTCCATAGTCAAAGAGTCTCGCGGCATACCGGACTTTGAATGGGTCTCAGTAGAGGCTTGCAAATTCACTGAAGTGGGCATCAGGGGCTGCAAAAGCGCCTCACTGAGTACAGACGGATTGACGACTAGCTTAACAGAAGTGTCGTCAGCAGTTTTGGACCTATGCAGCCTGTCTCTGTCTTTATCTTTACTTTTTTTAGAATTTCGGTAGTCGGATGGCTTACCGAAGCCATTTCAGAATATGGAGATTGAGAGCAAAAGAATTTAACGACAGAGAGCCCAACAACGAATGGTTCGGGCATTAAATAATGCACAAAACTGACAGCGAGGGGCATCGTGGTCTGGGCCTAAACAGGTGATGCAGTAAGAATGAAAATCCCTGTGAGGTATTTGCTTTCCACAGGCAAGACAATTGTTAACTTTTTCTGACATCGGTTAGAGCAAGAAAAAAGGATCCCCAACGGGGTACTTAGCTTTAGTAGACTTCAGGATTATTAAATTCATAAATGAAAATTCAGGTAGCGGCCAACCGGCACGTGCTAACTGCTTCTGCTTCGGGCTCCTCGGCAAGAAAGACTGATGTAATGGCATCAGCTGCCTGCTTTTATACCCCTGACGACCAGTCAGTCTTGGAGCAACAGCATCTGATGCAGAAATACTAAGTCTCTGGCATTCAGGCAGACTAAGGGCTACCTGCAGGAAGATAACCCAAGTGTGATGACTGCAACAGTGAAACACGAACATCTGAGTACTCCAGGAGGAACCCCCATCTAACGGAAGTATGAAAGCTAAGTACATCCAAGGAAGAACAAAGTCAGGAGGAAGGAGGGCAGGATGGATGGAATACCGCAACAGAGAAAAGGAGGACATCTACCGTTTTAGTAAGATTTTACACAACTAATTATGTCCTTCTATTACAGTATTCTTAGCTTGGATAATACCAAAGCTCATGAGGAAAGGGAGGTAGGGGCAGTGGAACTCTCCATGAAACTATGAACAACAACCCTGATAAAACCTGCACTAGATTTGGAAATGTTGCCCAGTTTGTAATGTTTGGTGAAGTTATGGACTGAAGATCAGGTGGCTGCCTCCAGAATGGGGTTAGTGCCCAGTCCCTTTGAAAAAGGTGTCAGAGGAAATAACAGGTCAGGCAGAGTGTGCCTTAACAGCAGAATAGAGGCTCTTTCCATGATGCTTGCTCATAGCGGAAGGAAATGACTTTACAGATCCAGCTGGAAATATTGTGTTTAGAGACAGAAAGCCCTAAAGCTATAGGGTGGAATTAGACAAACAGCTGGTCAAAGTTCCTGATATCCTTTGTTTTGTCAAAATAGAACCTAAGCTGTCTATGCACACCCAACATGTGCAGAATCTTCTTCACAGAGTTCTGTGGAGTAGGGAAAAAAGGTAGCTAAATGAATAGACTGGTTGAGGGATAACTCATTTACCACTTTAGGTATAAAGTTAGGATTGGTGCGGAAAGAGAGACTGTCTCTGTGGAACACATGAGTTTGGCTTTAATGTCCCCTGGTAGAGGTTTGTAGCCTCAGCCAGGCAAATCTTCTCAGGACTCAGCCTGTGGCAGCTGCCCTAACTGAAGCCTCCACAGTATTGTAGCTACATTTTATAAAGTGTCAGGCCACTTAAGAGGAAGCCCCAATCAGGGATGAGGCGAAAGACATTCTCTGAGTCTGGCATATCTGAAATAATTGTTGAAAGTTGGGACAAGAGTTCCAAGATGTATTTAGTCATGTGTGCCTGATAACTGACATCGCTAAAGGCGAGGGTGGCAGAAGTGTATACTTTTTTTTTGCCCAATCTCTCCATATGTCTGTTGTCTTTGTCACAGGGAAGTAACCTAGAGGCATTATCAGAAGCCACAGTGATGACAGAAGGGGCTTAGACCAAGAACTTACAGTTTTCAGGCACCTTGTAGAATTTGTCTTATTTTTTAGGTGTGGCAGGCTGTGAGTCAGGGGCTTTACTGGAAGATGCATACACATCTAAGAAGGCAGGTAGGCCAGGAGGAACAGCTGAGGGAAAAGAAACTTAAGTACTCTGCAGTACCATTTCTGGACTTCAGACATCTGACAACTATCCCATTTGAAATGTTCCGTAATTTTACCCAAGGTCTCACTGAAAGTAATTTCCTCCACTGGAGAGTAAGTACCACTGGAATCCTCCACTGGGGAAGCTCAATCCAGTGGGGAGGGGATATGAGATGAGTGAGTTAGGGACTTGTCCTCTCAAGACTCTTCATCCTCAGAAGCCACCTCTTCACTAACCCTCCTCTGAGAAGAGGTAACCCAGGGTGTGGCTGGTACTCAAATCTCAGGAGAAGGCCTAAGAGATATGAGGGCATTAAAAAAACCCTGTACAAAATGTTTACAGTCCTGAAGTGGATCAGAGGGTGGTGACAAATGCTTTGTTTTTTGTTTCTTTTTAGCAGGTAGTTCAACTCTGAAGGTCGGAGGACTAGATGTAGGCCTGGCTTCAATTATGTCGTAAACCACATCCTGCCTAACTAAAAATTGGAAGATTCCCCTAGGGCCCTCGGTAATTACAAGTCTAGGATCCCCCTGGACATCTGTACTGGATGCCTGTGGTACCTCCAAGGACGTGCTATCACCCTGATCCAAGGCGGCCTCCATTATGGGCTCAGCCTGTGAATCGGATGAACGGGCTGAATGTTTCCCCGGGTTAGCAACCGCCTCTGGAGAGACGCCTGCATAGAAGGTGCAACAGAGGTTTCAGGCCTAGGCTTCTTGACCTTCCTCTTCACAAGCAACTTAGCCTCAAGCCCTGAGGATCCCTCCATAGTGCTCTTCACAAGGAGTTTCAAGTGCTGATTGTCTAAATTTATAGAAAGGGAAGATAACCTAGTTCTCAAAGTTTTAGGCACAAAGGCCTGGCAGACCGAACAAGATCTGGGATCTTAGGCAAGCCCAAGACAAAAAAGGCACTGCTGGCGATTGTCTTTATGTGGAATCTGACCTCCACATGAGCATTTGCCTTTCTTGGATGACATTAACCCTAACCACAATGAAAGAGGTGAAGAAAGGATTTCCCAATAGGGCACTTATTTGAAATGTTAAGACAATAACCACTTTGGTGAACAGACTGTACATACAGGTGAAGTGTCCGGACTGGCAGCATAAAAGTTCTAAGGATGGTGTGTGCGCACGTCATTTTTATGGCCAAAGTCTGACAGCAGATTAAGTGCGATTTACCACGCACCCCTTAGTAAAAGTCTTCTGTATACTGACCAACATCAGGTTGCTGCAGCAGAATTTACTAACCCTCCTGACATGACTATACATGACAGCTAAATGTAATACAAAAGAAAGACAGACTCTTGCACTAAGTACCACATAATAGACCAAAACAAATCATCATGACACATCAAGGGGACTTCTGCATTATTTGTCTGTTACTTCATACACAATATAGGACCAGGCACAGTCACATATCAAAAGAAAACAGCTCTCACTCAAGCCATTTATCACAACAAATTCATCCCAGCCCTGGAAGCTCTCTTTCATTTCGCATCTACAGCTAACTCCTAAAAGGAGGAGGAGGAGCTATTGAAATCATCCACTAATAAAGGCTTTCAAGGTACTTACTTGCTGATCTGGAAAATACACAATTTAGATCACTCTTCCAGATCTTCTATAGCAAACAGCCCATACAGGACTAAGTTACAAATAACATTGTCCATCTAACATATAAAAGGATTAGAAGGTATCTAATCTAAAACAAATAAACATAGTGCTTTACTTACTTTGGTGGAAGCAAAGATTGGAGAATGATGTATGTGCCTATAGAGGTACATTTACTTTGGAGGAAGTAAAGGTTAGCAACGATGTACAGTGGATATAAAAAGTGTACTCGCCCTTGTTAAAATGCCAGGTTTTTGTGATATAAGAAAAAGAGACCAAAATAAATCATTTCAGAACTTTTCCCACCCTTAATGTATCCTATAACCTGTACAAATCAATTGAAAAACAAACAAATCTGTTAGGGGAAAAATATAAAAAAAAAAAAAAAAAAAAACGTACAATAAGCTAGTTACAAAAGTGTGCACACCCTTAAACTAATACTTTGTTGAAGCATTTTTTGATTTAATTGCAGCATTCAGTCTTTCTGAGTAGGAGTCTATCAGCATGGCACATCTTGACTTGGCAATATTCGCCCACTCGTACTTGCAAAAGTGAGGGCATCTCTTGTGGAAGGCCCTCTTCAGGTCACCCCACAGATTTTCTATTGGATTTAGGTCTGGGCTCTGGCTGGGCCATTCCAAAACGTTAATTTTCTTCTGGTGAAGCCATTATTTTGTTGGTTTGGATGTATGCTTGGGGTCATTATCATGTTGAAAGGTGAAATACCTCTTCATCTTCAGCTTTCTAGCAGACATCTGAAGGTTTTGGGCCAGAAGTGACTGGTATTTGGAACGGTTTATAATTCCCTCCACCTTGACTAAAGCTCCAGTTCCAGCTGAAGAAAAGCAACCCCAAAGCATGATACTGCCACCACACCACCATGTTTCACAGTGGGGATGGTGTTCTTTTGGTGATGAGAAGTGTTATTTTTGCGGCAAACGTACCTTTTGGAATTGTGGCCTAAAAGTTCAACCTTGGTCTCATCAGACCATAACACATTTTCCCACATGCTTTTGGGAAATTTGATGCATTGTTTTGTAAATTTTAGTCTGGTCTGTATGTTTTTCTGTGTAAGAAAATGTTCAGTCTCGCAACCTTACCCCATACTCCAGACATATTGTCACATGTAGAACACAACCAGTACTTGCCAGAAATTCCTGCAGCTCCTTCAGTGTTGCTGTAGGTCTCTTGGCAGCCTCCCTGACCACTTTTTGTCTGATCTTTTCATCAGTTTTGGAGGGATGTCCAGTTCTTAGCAACATCACTGTTGTCCTATATTTTCTCCACTTTAGGATGACCATCTTTCACTGTGTTCCATGGTATATCCAATGCTGTGGAAATTTTTTGTACCCTTCTCCTGACTCAGAACTTTTAACAATGAGATCCCTTTGATGCTTTGTAAGCTCTCTGCAAACCATGGCTTTTGTTGTAGCAGGTAACTGAGTAAATGTCAGGAAAATCCTACTAGGACAGCTGAACTTTATTGGGGTTAATCAGTGTCTCTAATTGATGGCAGGTGTGTACCCAAGAACACAATGCTGCAATTAAATCAAAAGGTGCTTCAATAAAGTATTAGTTTAAGGGTGTGTACACTTACGCAACCAGCTAAATGGACATTTTTTATATTTTTTCCCCCTAACAGATTTGTTTGTTTTTCAATTGAATTGTACAGGATATAGGTTACATTAAAGGTGGGAAAAGTTTTGGAATGATTTATTGTGGTCTTACTTTTTATATATATCACAAAAGCCTGGCATTTTAACAGGGGTGTGTACACTTTTTATATCCAATGTATGTGGCTACTCCCTACAAATACTAGCTTAAAATTAATCTAATGAGGGTATAGATGAGCCTTTAGACCAGTTGAAGCAGCTTAAATTCTCTAAAACAAAAGGCATGTTGTAGAAAAGTTATCTAGAAGAAACATTATTATATGAATCAACCAACTGGGACATATCAAATACAAACCATTCAGTCTTTGAAGACTACTAGGCATGCAAGAACTTAATCCCTCACCCCTGTACTACACAGCATGGAAAACAACAGGGCAAGAGGTGCAGAGGAGTAATCATCAATAATAAAGTGCTCAGCCAAAGATAGTGGACTGAACAATGGAAGGACTTTCTACACAAGTCCAAGGCACCAAACAATCAGTCATTTGAAGCATGGGATAAATGGGACTGGACAAGATGGCAAACACCTCCTCTTCATAATGCAAAGAATTCCAGTGGACCATGAGAAAGAAACCAGCCAAAATCCATCATACCTATCCAACTGTGTCAGAAACGGGTGAGAAGTCTTAAACAATATACCATATTCATAGAAGGATGAAATTGTCACACACATGTGGACAGGGCTAAGGACTCAGAATAGCTCATGAAAACACAGCTGAGTAAAGTATACTAACCATAACAGAAGAGCTTTGTGAAGTAAATGTAAGAGCATACCATAACATCTATTTACGTTTCCGGTAATCACCTGCTCAGAAATTACAAAAGAAGAGGCTGCCTCCTTTCCTTCAAGTACCAATGTAGCTCTCATACAGGAATGAAAGTGCTGACACAGGTACGTGCATAGCGTCCTTACAAATCCCAATGCTGGTGCAAGTTCTCTCCAGTTTTCTCACAGAAAATTCCCCAGAGTGAAGAATGGATATGGTAGACAAACTGCTATTCTTCCCTGAGTTTAAACAGAGTTTTGCATGCAGTGACTGGTTGTACAATAATACAGTAATATTCTTCTACAAAAAAAAAAAAAAAAAAAAAAAAAAAAAAAAAAAAAAAAATGATGCAACAAAATACCAGTGTTTAATATAATGACTGAAATGAACACAAAATAAACCTTTACAGAGGAATAAGAGGCCAGAGGAAAAGTAACACGCACCAATATTTGAGCACCACTGGTACAAAATCCCTGCTGGACTCCTGTTTTTTGGTTAGGTACCAACTAAAAAATTGCTGCCACTTACCATTATAGGATTTTCTACTAGAAAGTTTTCCTGCCTCTTTTAGTACTTGCTACAAATCCTTATGAAATAACCGGTGCATCAAACTCACCTTGTGACGTGTGAGTATATCCAAGTCTGTTAGGAAACTGAAGGTAATTGCCCTTGGCCACTTTTTTAATAAAGAAGAATTGGAAGTTATGTACTCACCATAACATTCCATCTGAGTAGGTATCTTCATTTGTCTGCAACCTTTGGGATACGGATCCGATCTCAGATCCGAGCCGGCAACTTTTACCACAGCATAGATCCGAGCTCCTAGCGCCTCCCTTTACCCATAATCCCCTGCCAACCCTAACTGACCTCAGATCAAGTTTGCCCGATATAAGCAATGTTATTGTGCCCTGGAAGAGGCTTATCCAAGACAGATCCTATAGGTCAGGGGGAAGGAGGGGGGGATGGTTGCAGACAAATGAAGATACCTACTCAGATGGAACGTTATGGTAAGTACATAACTTCTAAATCTGAAGTAGGAACTTCATTTGTCAGCAACCTTTGGGACAGAGTCCCCAGCTACCTGAATCCTGGGTGGCCTTTATGGAAGAACATTCCGGAGCACTGCAGAGCCAAAGGACGCCCTACCTCTGGAGACAAAGTACAGTTTTGTACCTACCATAAATGTAGATGTCCGAACTGGATAGCATCTGCAGTCATAACAACTGGGTTGTCCTGTCGTCAGGCAGCCCTTCGGTCGGCCGGATTCCAAAGTCTGGGTCCGGCTTCGGCTGATGTCGCACTTCACCCGACGTCATCTCTGCTGGTCTTCGGGTATAAAGGCATCAGCCGACGCCATTTTCCTCAGTGTTTCTTGCCCCAGATGCCAGTTGCCCTCTTGGAAGGCTAAATTTTGGATAAATGCCAATGTTTCCAAAAAAATAGAAGGCAAACACAAAAATAAGCATGTATGTACATATATACAAACAAATACACCATAAGAGACTCCCTCCCAGCTAGCTATTAGGAGGATAAATACCCTAGGAGTACCACAGAGGGAAGGAGGAGAGTAATCCTGACTGCAGATGCTATCCAGTTCGGACATCTACATTTATGGTACTCTTTGAATTGTACTATGTCCTTCATGGATGCATCTGCAGTCATAACAACTGGGTAGAATACCATAGCCAACTAGGGAGGAGGAAGATAAAATTATGGTGTGGTTAGGATCCCTTGCAATACAGCAGTGGCAAACCCTGCTCGGGATCTAGAATATAGAGGTAAATTATAATGCTTGGCAAATGTATGCACGGAGGTCCAAGTAGCCGCCTCAATAATGTCCTTGGTTGCCACTCCTCGTAAGAAAGCTGTGGTAGTGGCTGTAGCCCTTGTAGAATGAGGCCTTATGTTCTGTGGAATTGGTTTTCCATGGAAGGAGTAACAAAATCTTATGCAATTTTCTATCCATTTGGAGATTGTCTGTTTGGAAATTGCTTTTCCTTCCCTCCCTGTTGCATAGGCTACCAAAAGCTGGTCAGTTTTTCTGTTACTTTTGGTTCTGTCCAGGTAGTAGCGTAGCTGTCTATGTACGCCCAAGGTATGCAGCATTCTTTCCCTCTGTTTTGTGGATTGGGAAAGAAGGTAGGTAGGTGGATTGCCTGGTTTAAAGACACTCTGGATACCACCTTAGGCATAAATGTAGGATTAGTTCTCATGGACACCCTATCTTTATGGAAGATTAGGAAGGGTTGTACTGCCATTAAGGCCTGTAGTTCCGAAACCCTCCTTGCTGAGGTAATTGCCAGTAGGAAAGCAGTTTTCCATGATAGGTGCTGTAGATCTGCTGTTGCTGCTGGTTCGAACGGAGGGTGTGTCAACTTTTCTAGCACAAAGTTCAAGTCCCATGCTGGTAATGGTGGTTTCCTTGGAGGTTTTACATTCTTGATCCCTCTGAGGAACTGCCTGAGTAGAGGGTGTGAAAAGACAGGTGGATCAAAGCTGTATTCTGCTGAGATAGCTGATGCATGTATCTTGATGGAGGAGTAGGACAGGCCTGTATGTAAAAGCTCTGCCAAATACTCCAGAATGTTTGCAATATCTATATTCGACACATCTTTTCCTCTTTCAGTACTCCAAATGACAAACCTTTTCCATTTTCCTGCATAGTTCCTTCTTGCTGAAGGTCTGCGGGCTTCAAGGATAATGTCTTTAACCCCTTGGGAAAGATCTGGCTTAGTTGCTGCTATGTGATGTTCCAGGCAGTCAGTTGCAAAGTTTTTAGGTTTGGATGCATGATGCTGTAGTTGTTCTGAGTTAACATCAAAAGGCATCAGGGGTATTGACCACATTTTCTCCCGAGACATGCTCCTCAGCAATGGGTACCAGTGTTGTCTTGGCCAGTTCGGAGCTATCAGGATTATCCTTGGACGTTCCTCTTTGATTTTCAGTAATACCTTGTGTATCAAGGGAAGAGGTGGAAATGCATATGCTGTCAGACCTGTCCAGCTGAAGGCAAGAGAATCCACCTTCCATGCAAGTGGGTGGAATGTCCTTGTGCAGAATTTTTTGAGCTGGTGATTGAGAGGGGAAGCGAATAGATCTATTTGTGGCATTCCCCATTTCTTTGTGATGGTCTTGAAGATGTCTGGGAGTAGCATCCATTCGTGAGCATCCGAGGTGGTTCTGCTTAACATGTCTGCTAGGGTGTTCTCTTTTCCCGGTACAAATATTGCCTGTAACTGGATGTTGTAGCTGAGAGCCAGATTCCAAAGGTCCAAAGTCATTCTGCATGGGGGGTATGAATGAGTGCCTCCCTGTTTGTTGATGTACCACATGACTGTGGTGTTGTCTGTCCTTATCATCAAATGGCCTTCTTTGAGGAATGGTCTGAATTTTGGATTGCCAGTTTTACTGCCAGCATTTCTTTTGGTTTATGTGCAGGTGCAGCTGGTCCTGAGTCCACAATCCTTGCACGCATTTGTCCAGCATGTGCGCCCCCATCCTAGGTCTGAGGCGTCTGTTGTGATGGTTTGGCTTGTTCGAAACTTGTGGAAGGGTAGGCCTGGGTTTGACTGGCATGCTTGGGCCCACCAGAGGAATTCCTGTTTTAGGCACGGGATTAATGGTATTTCTGCTTCTAGGCTGTGCCTGTGTTGAGACCATAAATTCTTTAGGTACCACTGTAGTTTTCTCATATGCAGTCTGGCATGTGGGACCAAGATTATGCATGATGCCATGAAGCCCAAGGCCTGCAGAACTTTTCTTGCTGTTAGTTTGTTCTGTTTTGTTAATGCCAAGAAGTAAAGAGGGAGTTCTTTTTGTTTTTCTGTAGTTAGGAATGCCATTTGTTTTACTGTGTCCAATTCCGCGCCCAAGAATGTTCTTGTCTGGGATGGTATCAGCCTTGACTTTTGTAAGTTGACTGTGTATCCCAGGGCTTGTAGCAAGTAAATGACCCTTTGTAAATCTGTTGTCAGCTTGCTTTTGTTGTCCGCTTGTAGCAGGCAGTCATCCAGGTATGGATAAATTTGGATTCCCTGTAGTCTGCAGTGAGCGATTACTGATGCCAGGCATTTTGTGAATACTCTGGGCGCAGTAGATAAGCCAAAGGGCAATGCTGAGAATTGATAATGCTCTGATCCTGCAAGAAATCTGAGGTATCTTCTGCAATTGGGTCGAATGGGGACGTGCAGGTATGCCTCCTTGAGATCTAGAGTTACCAGCCAACACTCCTTGCCCAGCATGGGAAGAAGTTGCTGTAGGGTCAGCATTTTGAATTTTGGGACAATGATATATGTGTTTAAAATGGACAGGTCGAGAATAGGTCTCCAACTTTTCTCTTTTCTTGGTACTAGGAAGAGTCTGGAGTAGAATCCTTTGCCCTGTTCTGTTATTGGTACTCTTTCCACAGCTCTCATCTTGGATAATTTCAAGTATCTGCTGTAGAGCTTCTATTTTTGATTTGGAGGCAGGTTTGGCATTCCTCTTTTACTGGCAAGGTGTGGAAGTGGAACCGTAGCCTTGGTCTATGGTTTGCAAAATCCACTTGTCTTTTGTGATATAGTGCCAATTTTTCGAAAATAAGGCTAACTTTCCGCCTAATGGTGCTGCTATTTGCTCCCTGGTAGGCGGAGTTAGAGCCAAGTCACTGTGATTGTCCTGTTGCAGTGGCAGTGGTTGTGTCTGTGCCTCTGTTATTACCTTGCCACTGTCGTCCTCTGTAGGTACCTCCTCTGGATTGATTTCTGCCTCTGGATCGTCTGTTTCTGCCCCTTTGGGATCTTGTGGAGTCAGGAAAGGACCAATTTTTGGCAGGCCAGTTCCTGCTAAACCTTGGGGGCTGAACCTGTAAAATCTTTAACTGTTTGTACAGATTTTGCCTTTTCTTCCATTTTCTTCATTACCTGCTGGGCAGGTGTACCAAATAAACTGGCCTTATCCATGGGAGCATCTAATAACTTTGCTTTAACATGATCCGGTAAGACCTGTTCTTTCAGCCATGCATGTCTTCTTATCACTGTGCCAGTCATGGCTGATCTAAATGAAGCCTCCAGTGCATCATAGCCACATTTTAAGGAATGGTTACTAACCTGTTGTATGTTATTTACCATTTCTAATACATATTTCTTGTCTACAGTTTCATCAGAGGATACTTTTTTAGTTAACTGATCAAGCATAAACTCTTGGTATTGGATCATGTGAAATTGACAGTTTAAAGCTCTAGCTGAGAGAGTAGCAGAGGTGTAAACTTTTTTCCCCCATCTGTCTAAGGACCTGGATTCCCTTTCTGAAGGAATAGGGTTTTTTGCTGTGGTCGAGGCTACTGCCTTAGGCCCCTGGGAAATAGTTTCGGGGTCTGCCAGTGGAGCCTTGTATAGGTGGTGATGAGTGTCAGGTACCCTGTAATATCTATCAGGTTTGGCAGGGGCTGGAGGTAAAGAATCAAGAGCAGTGCAGACATCATTAAATGCATCATCCACAACAGGTAAAACAGGAGGTATAGCTAAGGGCCTATGTTGTGGTAAGTGTAGAAAAGTCCTAAGCCTTTTCCTTGAGTCTGAGAAATCTTGTCCCTGCCATTGGAATTGTTCTCTCATGGCATGCAAGGTTTCCCCAAAGGAAAATTCCTCTGGTGGAGAGGCAGCTGGAATGGATTCTTCAGCATCGGAGTCTTCATATGTAGAAAAAGGGTCCTCTGGCTGTTCTGAAATGTCGGAGTCATCCGCAGAAGCCTCAGAGGACACTGGCTCGGGGGGCTCTGTCCTAGGTCTCTTTTCAGGGGGCTGAGAGGCCCTGTCTGGGTGAGATTGGGATCCCCTAATTAAGGATATTAAATCTTCTGCCAGAGAAAGCATTTGTGAACTAGAAGTGGGCCTGTGAGAGGGAGGTTTAACAGGCACTGACTTAGTAGATTTGGCTGCTTTGGCCCTGGCAAAGGCCTTGATAGACATGGCTGCAGGGGGTCTAGCAGCACCACGTGCTGGGGTAGAGACATCCAAAGGGATGGTGTCTGATAAATCAGTAGAAAAGTACAGTTTTGTACCTACCATAAATGTAGATGTCCGAACTGGATAGCATCTGCAGTCATAACAAATGGGTTGTCCTGTCGTCAGGCAGCCCTTCGGTCGGCCGGATTCCAAAGTCCGGGTCCGGCTTCGGCTGATGTCGCACTTCACCCGACGTCATCTCTGCTGGTCTTCGGGTATAAAGGCATCAGCCAACGCCATTTTCTTCAGTGTTTCTTGCCCCAGATGCCAATTGCCCTCTTGGAAAGCTAAATTTTGGATAAATGCCAATGTTTCCAAAATAATAGAAGGCAAACACAACAAATAAACATGTATGTACATATATACAAACAAATACTCCATAAGAGACTCCCCCCCCAGCTAGCTATTAGGAGGGTAATTACCCTAGGAGTACCACAGAGGGGAAGGAGGGAGGGTAATCCTGACTGCAGATGCTATCCAGTTCGGACATCTACATTTATGGTAGGTACAAAACTGTACTATGTCCTTCATGGATGCATCTGCAGTCATAACAAATGGGTAGAATACCATAGCCAAACTAGGGGAGGAGGAATAATAATTATGGAGTAGTCAGGATCCCTTGCAGTACAGCAGTGGCAAACCCTGCTCAGGATCTAGAATATAGAGGTAAATTATAATGCTTGGCAAATGTATGCACGGAGGTCCAAGTAGCCGCCTCAATAATGTCCTTGGTTGCCACTCCTCTTAAGAAAGCTGTGGTAGTGGCTGTAGCCCTTGTAGAATGAGGTCTTATGTCCTGTGGAATTGGTTTTCCATGGTAGGAGTAACAGAATCTTATGCAATTTCCTATCCATTTGGAGATTGTTGGTTTGGAAATTGCTTTTCCTTCCCTTCCTGTTGCATAGGCTACAAAGAGCTGGTCAGTTTTTCTGTTACCCTTGGTTCTGTCCAGGTAGTAGCGTAACTGTCTGTGTACATCCAAAGTATGCATTATTCTTTCACCTTTGTTTTGTGGATTGGGAAAGAAGGTAGGTAGGTGGATTGCCTGGTTTAAGGACACTCTGGATACCACCTTAGGCATAAATGTAGGATTAGTTCTCATGGATACCCTATTTTGGTGGAAGATTAGGAAGGGTTGTACTGCCATTAGGGCCTGTAGTTCTGAAACCCTCCTTGCTGAAGTAATAGCCAGTAAGAAAGCAGTTTTCCATGACAGGTGCTGTAGATCTGCTGTTGCTGCTGGTTCAAATGGAGGGAGTGTCAACTTTTCTAGCACAAAGTTCAAGTCCCATGCTGGTAATGGTGGTTTCCTAGGAGGTTTTACATTCTTGATCCCTCTGAGAAACTGCCTGAGTAGAGGATGTGAAAAGACAGGAGGATCAAAGCTGTATTCTGCTGAAATAGCTGATGCATGTATCTTGATGGAGGAATAGGACAGGCCAGTGTGTAGAAGATCTGCCAAGTACTCCAGAATGTTAGCAATATCTATGTTCGACACATCTTTTCCTCTTTCAGTACTCCAGATGACGAACCTTTTCCATTTTCCTGCATAGTTCCTTCTTGTTGAAGGTCTGCGGGCTTCAAGGATAATGTCTTTAACCCTTTGTGAAAGGTCTGGGTTAGTTAATTTTATGTGATGTTCCAGGCAGTCAGTTGCAAGGTTTTTAGGTTTGGATGTATGATGTTGTAGTTGTTCTGAGTTAACATCAGAGGCATCAGGGGTATTGGCCACATTTTCTCCCGAGACATGCTCCTCAGTCAGCAATGGGTACCAGTGTTGTCTTGGCCAGTTCGGAGCTATCAGAATTATCCTTGAACGTTCCTCTTTGATTTTGAGTAGTACCTTGTGTATCAAGGGTAGAGGTGGGAATGCATATGCTGTCAGGCCTTTCCAGCTGAAGGAGAGAGAGTCCACCTTCCATGCAAGTGGGTGGAATGTCCTTGTGCAGAATTTTTTGAGTTGGTGATTTTGTGGGGAAGCGAATAGATCTATTTGTGGTATTCCCCACTTCTGTGTGATGGCCTTGAAGATGTCCGGGTGTAGCATCCATTCGTGAGCATCCGAGGTGGTTCTGCTTAAGATGTCTGCTAGGGTGTTCTCTTTTCCCGGTACAAATATTGCCTGCAACTGGATGTTGTAGCTGAGAGCCAGATTCCACAGGTCCAAAGTCATTCTGCATAGGGGGTAAGAATGAGTGCCTCCCTGTTTATTGATGTACCACATGACTGTGGTGTTGTCTGTCCTTATCATCAAATGGCCTTCTTTGAGGAATGGTCTGAATTTTAGGATTGCCAGTTTTACTGCCAGCATTTCTTTTTGGTTTATGTGCAGATGTAGCTGGTCCTGAGTCCACTTTCCTTGTACGCATTTGTCCAGCATGTGTGCCCCCCATCCTAGGTCTGAGGCATCCGTGGTGATGGTTTGGTTTGCTCGGAAGTTGTGGAAGGGTAAGCCTGGGTTTGACTGGCATGCCCGTGCCCACCATAGGAACTCCTGTTTTAAGCAAGGGATTAATGGTATTTCTGTTTCTACGCTGTGCCTGTGTTGAGACCATAAATTCTTTAGGTACCACTGTAACTTTCTCATATGCAGTCTGGCATGTGGGACCAAGATTATGCATGATGCCATGAAGCCCAAGGCCTGCAGAACTTTTCTTGCTGTTAGTTTGTTCTGCTTTGCCAATTGTAAGAAGTACAGAGGGAGTTATTTCTGTTTTTCTGCAGTTAGGAATGCCATCTGTTTTACTGTGTCCAGTTCCGCGCCCAGGAAAGTTCTTGTTTGGGATGGAATGAGCCTTGACTTTTGAAAATTGACTGTGTATCCCAGGGCTTGTAGCAAGTAAATGACCCTTTGTAAATCTGTTGTCAGCTTGCTTTTGTTGTCTGCTTGTAACAGGCAGTCGTCCAGGTAAGGATAAATTTGGATTCCCTGTACTCTGCAGTGAGCGATTACTGATGCCAGGCATTTTGTGAATACTCTGGGTGCAGTAGATAAGCCAAAGGGCAATGCTGAGAATTGAAAGTGCTCTGATCCTGCAAGAAATCTGAGGTATCTTCTGCAATTTGGTCGAATGGGGACGTGCAGGTATGCCTCCTTGAGATCTAGAGTTACCAGCCAACACTCCTTGCCCAGCATGGGAAGAAGTTGCTGTAGGGTCAGCATTTTGAATTTTGGGACAATGATGTATGTGTTTAAGATGGACAGGTCGAGAATAGGTCTCCATGTTTTTTCTTTTCTTGGTACTAGGAAGAGTCTGGAGTAGAATCCTTTGCCCTGTTCTGTTATTGGTACCCTTTCCACAGCTCTCATCTTTATTAGTTCTGCTGTCTGGTGCAGGGCTTCTATTTTTGATTTGGGGCAGGTTTGGCATTCCTCTTTTTACTGGTAAAGTGTGGAAGTGGAACCGGTAGCCTTGGTTTATGGTTTGCAAAATCCACTTGTCTTTTGTAATATAGTGCCAATTTTTCGAGAATAAGGCTAACTTTCCGCCTAATGGTGCTGCTATTTGCTCCTTGGTAGGCGGATTCAGGGTCAAGTCACTGTGATTGTCCAGTTGCAGTGGCAGTGGTTGCTTCTGTGCCTCGGTTATTACCTTGCCACTGTCGTCCTCTGTAGGCACCTCCTCTGGATTGATTTCTGCCCCTAGAGCGTCTGTTCCTGCCCCTTTGGGACCTTGTGGAGTCAGGAAAGGACCAATTTTTGGCAGGCCAGTTCCTGCTGAACCTTGGGGGCTGAACCTGTAGGAAATCTTTAACTGTTTGTACAGATTTTGCCTTCTCTTCCATTTTCTTCATTACCTGCTGGGCAGGTTCCCCAAATAGACTGGCTTTACCCAGAGGAGCATCCAATAGCTTAGCTTTAACATGATCCGGCAAGACCTGTTCTTTCAACCATGCATGTCTTCTTATCACTGTGCCAGTCATGGCTGATCTAAATGAAGCCTCCAGTGCATCATAGCCACATTTTAAAGAATGGTTACTGACCTGCTGGATGTTATTTAGCATTTCTAATACATATTTCTTATCTAAAGATTCATCAGAGGACAACTTTTTAATTAACTGATCAAGCATAAACTCTTGATATTGGATCATGTGAAACTGACAGTTTAAAGCTCTAGCAGAGAGAGTAGCAGAGGTGTATACTTTTTTCCCCCATCTCTCCAACGACCTGGATTCCCTTTCAGAAGGAATAGGGTTTTTTGCTGTGGTCGAGGCTACTGCCTTAGGCCCCTGGGATATAGTTTCGGGGTCTGCAAGTGGGGCCTTGAATAGGTGGTGAGTGTCAGGCACCCTGTAGAACCTATCTGGTTTGGCAGGGGCCGGAGGTAAAGTATCAGGAGCGGTGCATACATCATTAAATGCATCATCCACAACAGGCAGTACTGGAGGTATAGCTAAGGGCCTATGTTGTGGCAAGTGCAGAAAGGTCCTAAGCCTTTTTCTAGAATCTGAGAAATCTTGTCCCTGCCATTGGAATTGTTCTCTCATGGCATGTAAGGTTTCCCCAAAGGAGAATTCCTCTGGTGGAGAGGCAGCTGGAATGGAATCTTCAGCATCTGAGTCTTCATAATTGGAAAAAGGAGCCTCTGGCTGGTCTGTAATGTCTGAGTCATCCGCAGAATCATCAGTGGACACAGGCTCGGGGGGCTCTGTTCTAGATCTCTTTTCTGGGGGCTGAGAGGCCCTGTCTGGGTGAGATTGGGATCCCCTAATTAAGGATATTAAATCTTCTGCCAGAGTAAGCATTTGAGAACTAGAAGTGGGCCTGAGTGAGGGTGGTTTAACAGGCACTGTTTTAGCTGTTTTAGCTGCTTTAGCCCTGGCAAAAGCCTTAATAGACATGGCTGCAGGAGGCCTAGCAGCACCACGTGCTGGGGTAGAGATATCCAAGGGGATGGTGTCTGATAGCTCAGTAGGAACCACAGTTGTAGGTAAAAGTTCGGAGGCTGATTCAGATAAGGTAGCAGGAGCCTCAGTAGTAGTCGTGGATTCGGCTGAAGACTGACCAGTTTTCTCGGTTTCGGCCGAAACCGAGACACTCGCGGCTTGCTTAACGGTGGTTTCGGCCGAAACCGCCGACCGCGAGTGTCGGTCCTTTTCTTTGCGTTTTTTTAATAATTTGGGTAGTCTGAGGATCCGACGGCATAATGTACGCAAAATCTGTGCCGAAAAACTGTTCAGCAAACTCCGACCGACGCCTAAGCGTTCGTCGGTTGAAGGAGGCACAGGCCGAACAGGCTGCTACGTCGTGGTCTGGGCCTAAGCAAGGCAAACAGTAAGAGTGGAAATCTTTATGAGGTATTTGTTTCCCACAAGTTAAACAGTTATTGACTTTTTCTGACATCGACTGAGGCAAGAAAGAGTCCCCAATGGGGTACTTAGCTTTTTAGAAGTCTTCGAAGTAGTATTCGGTAGTAGCAATCTCTGGATCTGCCCGACCGGCACTTGCGAACAGCTTCTGCTTCGGGCGCCACGCGGCAAGAAAGACTGAAGAAAATGGCGTCGGCTGATGCCTTTATACCCGAAGACCAGCAGAGATGACGTCGGGTGAAGTGCGACATCAGCCGAAGCCGGACCCGGACTTTGGAATCCGGCCGACCGAAGGGCTGCCTGACGACAGGACAACCCATTTGTTATGACTGCAGATGCATCCATGAAGGACATCCACGGTTGTAGGCAAAAATTCTGAGGCCGATTCAGGTAAGGTAGCAGGAGCCTCAGTAGTAGCCATGGATTCGACTGGAGATTGACCAGTTTTCTCGGTTTCGGCCGAAACAGGAAGGACATCATCCAGTTTGTAATGGCTGATAAAGGTATGAGATGAAGCCCAAGTGGCTGCGGAACAAATATCATCTAAGGGGACCCTAGATTTAAAGGCCGCCGAAGCAGTGACGGCCCTGGTAGAATGAGCTTGGACTCCCTGAGGTGCAGGCCTTCCCGAACTCTGATACGCTAAGAGGATACAATTAGCTATCCACCGTGATAGTGTAACTTTAGAAATTGACTTGCCTAAACTTGTTTTGGCAAAGGAGACAAACAACTGGTCAGATTGCCTATGACCAGCAGTTCAATGAGTATAAAAACGTAATTGTCTGTGCATATCCAAGGAATGCAGTTTATATTCTCCTTTGTTCTGGTAATGGGGAAAGAACACGGGAAGATTAATAGATTGATTAATATTAGCTCAAGACACCTTAGGCAGAAAGGATGGATTGATCCTGAGGTAAACTCTATCTGGATGGAAGGATAAATACGGCGGCTTAACACATAGAGCCTGAAGTTCAGAGACCCTTTTAGCTGAAGTAATGGCCACCAAGACGGCCGTTTTCCAAGAGAGATATTTAAGATCAACTGTGGCCGCCGGCTCGAAAGGGGGGCTAGTCAAGGCTTGGAGAACCAAAGACAAATCCCATGGGGGTACTACCTCCCTGACTGGAGGTCTGAGAAGGAAGGTACCCTTGAGGAAAGCTTTACAAAGCTTGGAAGTCATCAGAGGGCCTGATTCATGCCCTACATGATAATGCGAAATCGCTGCCAGTTGTACCTTGACTGTAGAGCAGCTAGCCCCTTGATGAAAAAGGGTAGTTAAGAACTCCAAACCGACGTGAGAGGCGCCATGAAAGGATCCAAGTGATGGTGCTCCGCCCAGATGGAGAAACGTTTCCACTTGCTTCGGTAGACTCTTCTGGTGGAAGGTTTATGTGCTACTACTAGGATGGCTTTGACTGGTGAGGAGATTCCGGGAGTCCTAATCAGGAGTGGAACTGGAGCAACCAAGCCGTCAGCTTGAGGTTGACCAGGATGGGGGCCGGGAGACCCAGAGGGTAGTTAATGAGATCCAGGAGTGGATCCAGAATCCATGGTGGATGAATTAGGTGAGACCACAGGTACGGGAAAGTACAGTTTTGTACCTACCATAAATGTAGATGTCCGATAGACATGCAACTGCAGTCATAACATGTGGGTTGTCCTGCCTCAGGCAGCCCTCGGTCGGCCGGATTCCAAAGTCTGGGTCCGACGTCAGCTGATGTCGCATTTCTCTCCGACGTCAGAGCGGCTGGAGTACATGAGCATCAGCCGACGCCATTTTCTTCAGTGTTTCTTGCTCCAGATGTCAGGTGCCCTCCAAGGAAGGCTGTAATCAAATTGGAAGACAAAAACAGGATTCCAAACAAATAAATGAGCAATAAAACAAATACACCATAACAGATATCCCCAGCTAAGAGAAACAGGGATAGGAGTGGACCCTAGGCATAGAGGGGTATGGAGGGAGGGAAAATCCGACTGCAGTTGCATGTCTATCGGACATCTACATTTATGGTAGGTACAAAACTGTACTATGTCCTTCAAGAATGCAACTGCAGTCATAACATGCGGGTAGAATACCACAGCTTAGCTGGGGGAGGAGGAATGCTCTAGGAAAAAGATGGTGTGGCAATCAAACCCTGCAGGACTGCTGAAGCAAAGCCTGCTCTGGATCTGGAGTATAGAGGGAGATTGTAGTGTTTGGAGAATGTATGCACGGAGCTCCATGTAGCAGCTTCTAGAATGTCCTTGGTAGGCACCCCTCTTAAGAATGCTGTAGAGGTGGCTGTAGCTCTAGTGGAATGTGGTCTGACATTGGCTGGAACAGTCTTTCCATGAAAGGAATAACAGAATCTGATGCAATGTCCAATCCATTTAGAAATAGTCTGTTTTGAAATTGCTTTTCCTTGGACTGCAGGGCGTAAGCTACAAAAGTTGTTCAGACTTCCTACTGGCCTTGGTTCTGTCCAGGTAGTATCGAAGTTGTCTGTGGATGTCCAAGGTATGCAACAGTCTTTCCCCCTTATTCTCAGGATTGGGGAAGAAGGCAGGCAGATGAATGGCTTGATTTAAAGAAACCCTAGATACCACCTTTGGCATAAAAGTAGGGTTGGTCCTTAATGAAACCCTGTCTCTGTGAAAAATAATAAAGGGTGGTATTGCCATTAGGGCCTGTAACTCCGAAACCCTTCTTGCTGAGGTAATTGCCAACAGGAAAGCTGTCTTCCATGAGAGAAATTGCAAGTCAACTGAAGCTGCTGGCTCAAATGGAGGTAGAGTCAGTTTTTCTAGGACAAAATTGAGGTCCCAGGCTGGGACTGGGGCCTTTCTTGGTGGCTTAATGTTCTTGATTCCCCTGAGGAACTGCCTTAGTAAAGGGTGAGAAAAAACAGGAGGGTCAGTGTTGTATCTAGCTGAAATAGCAGATGCATGTATCTTTATGGAAGAATATGAGAGGCCGTTATTTAACATATCTGCCAAATATTCCAAGATGAGTGGGATGTTCAACAATGATGCATCATGTCCCTTGCTGGTATTCCAATTGCTGAATCTTTTCCACTTTGCTAAGTAAACCTTTCTGGTGGATGGTCTTTGAGCCTCTGTTAGTATCCGCTGAACTTCCTTGGAGAGAGATAAGCTGAATTTATTTATGGGATCTCCCAGGCTGTTAGCTGCAGTGTCTGAAGATTTGGATGCAGTGTTTCGAAATTGTGTTGAGTCAAAAGTAGAGGCCACTGAGGAAGGGCCCACCTCCTGGTGTGACATATGCTCCGTAGTAGTGGGTTCCAGTGTTGTCTTGGCCAGTCCGGAGCTATTATGATTCCCTTGGGTTTCTCTGCTTTGATCTTTAGTAATACTGAGGTCATCAGTGGCAGAGGTGGAAATGCATAGATTGCTAGGTTGTTCCAGTTGAATGAGAGGGCATCTATTTTCCAAGCTTTTGGATGGTATGTCTTTGTGCAGAATTTTGGTAAAAGATGGTTGAGGTGAGAGGCAAATAGGTCCACTTCTGGCTTGCCCCATGTCAAAGTGAGTTGTCTGAAGGCCTTCGGATGTAACCTCCACTCGTGTGGATCTGTGAAATTCCTGCTTAGGCTGTCCAACACATTGTCTTTTCCTGGAACAAACTGGGATTGTAACTGGATGTTTAGGCTCAGTGATTTCTCCCAAAGCTGCATTGTCAGTCTGCAAAGGGGGTAAGAGTGGGTGCCCTCTTGCTTGTTTATGTACCACATCACAGTGGTGTTGTCTGTCCGTATCAGTAAATGGCCTTGCTGGAGTTGGTGTTGAAAGGCCTCGATGGCATGCATTACTGCCAGCATTTCCTTTTGGTTTATATGCAGATGTCTTTCCTTTGGAGACCATTGTCCTTGTATACACCTGCCTTCCATGTGCGCCCCCCATCCAAGGTCTGAGGCGTCTGTAGTCATGGTCTGTGTTATCTGTGGTTTTTTGAATGACATACCTGTGTTCGCCTGGCTCTCCGAGGCCCACCACAGGAATTCCTTTTGTAGGCATGGAATGAGTGGTATGATTGTCTCCAAGTTGTTGCTGTGTTGAGACCAAATGCTTTTTAGGTACCATTGAAGCTTTCTCATGTGTAGTCTTGCTAATGGAACCAGGAGAATGCAGGATGCCATGTAACCCAGGGCCTGTAGGAATCTCCTTGCAGTCATCTGGGTGAGCTTTGCTAAACCTTTGAAATAACGAGTTAACTTCTCTTGCTTGTCTTCTGTCAGGTAAGCCATCTGAGAGGCTGTGTCTAGTTTGGCTCCTAAGAAGATTATTTGCTGGGATGGCTGCAGTCTTGACTTTTGGAAGTTGACTGTGTATCCCAGAGCTTGAAGTAATCGTATGACATAATCCAGGTTTTTTGTCAGCATCAATTTGTCGTCCGCTTGTATGAGGCAGTCGTCCAGGTACGGGTAAATTTGTATCCCCTGGAGCCTGCAATGAGCAATTACTGAAGCCAGGCATTTTGTGAATACTCTGGGCGCAGTAGATAAGCCAAATGGCAATGCTGAGAATTGATAATGCTCTGGCCCTGCAAGAAATCTGAGGTATCTTCTGCAGCTGTGTCTGATAGGGACATGCAGGTATGCCTCCTTGAGGTCCAGAGTAATCAGCCACGATCCTTTGCCCAGCATGGGAAGGAGTTGCTGTAGAGTCAGCATTTTGAACTTTGGTACTATGAGAAAAGTGTTTAATGCGGACAAGTCCAGTATTGGTCTCCATTGAGATTCTTTTCTTGGAACAAGGAACAGTCTTGAGTAAAACCCCTGGTCTTGTTCTTGTTGTGGAACTCTTTCTACTGCTTTCATCCGAGTCAGCAGAGTGATTTGCTTGATAGCCTCTGCCCTCTGATTTTGTGGTAGGTTTGGCATGCCTTGTTTTCTTGGTAAGGTATGAAAATGCAACCTGTACCCTCTGTCTATAATGTCCAAAATCCATTTGTCCTTTGTCAGTCTGTGCCAGTTTTCTGCAAACAGGGATAACTTCCCGCCCAAGGGAGCTTCTAGTTGTTCCCTGGTAGGCGGTAGTAGAGGAAAGTCATTGAGATTGTGGTTGTGGGGCAGGTGAAACCCCTGCGTCACTTCTTTGGTTTCCTGGCTGCCATTGTCGTCCTCTGTAAGGGCCTCTGTATTGGCCTCTTCCTCGGCCACGTCTGTTCTTACCCCTTTGAAACTTTTCTGGATTAGGAAAGGACCAGTTTTTTGAAGGCCAATTCCTACTGAATCTGGGGGGGTTGAACCTGGAGGAAATCTTTCACTGTCTGAACTGATTTTGCTTTTTCTTTGATGGTCTTTAACATATCCTTAGCATTTGCACCAAAAAGCTTGTTCTTTTCCAAAGGTGCATCCAGAAGTTTTGCTTTTACATGATCTGGTAGAGGTTGATCTTTTAACCAAGCATGTCTACGAATGACTGCCCCTGTCATAGCTGCCCTACATGAAGCTTCCAGTGCATCATATCCACACTGCAGGATGTGATTGCTTACTTGCTGAGTGTTATGTACAGCTTCCTGCAAAGTCTTCCTGGCTAAAGGATCAGGAGTGGCTAATGTTTTTTGTAAATCTTCTAACAGATAATCCTGATATTGTAACATATGAAAAAGGCAATTTAAAGCTCTCATAGATAAGGTAGTGGATGTGTAAACCTTTTTGCCCCATCTCTCTAATGACCTAGCTTCCCTGTTGGAGGGCAAAGGATTTTTTGAGGAGGAGGCTGAAACTCCTTTAGGCCCCTGTGAAATAGTTTCCAAATCCGCAGTATGGGCCCTGAATAAATGGGAATGAGTTTCTGGGACCCTGTAATATCTGTCTGGCTTGGCTGGAGCAGGAGGAAGAGAGTCAGGGGTAGCACTAGAGTCAGAATACAAATCATCCAGAACATCAAGTACAGGAGGAATAGCTAAGGGCCTGTGCTGAGGCTTCTTAAGGAAAGTCCTAAGGCGTTTCCTAGAATCAGAATATTCCTGACCTTGCCACTTGAAATGTTCCCTCATGGTGTGCAGAACTTCCACAAAAGAAATGTCCTCAGGAGGGGAGGCCGAGGGGATGGAATCTTCTGCATCCGAGTCCTCATAGGTCTGAAAGAGCTCTTCCTGGCTATCAGAGTGGACAGAGCCCTCAGAATCTTTATCTGAAGGAGTAGGGTCAGAGGGTTCAACCCGGGGCGTTTTATCAGGAGGGGGCTGGGATCCTCTCTCAGGATGGGCCTGTGAACCTCTAATCATGGAAATTAAATCAGCAGCCATGGACATAATTTGTGTCTCTGGAGTCGGCTGAGGTAAGGATTTAGAAGTAATATGCTTTGATTTTCTGGCTGCCTTAGCCCTAGTGTAGGCCTTAATAGACATGGCCATAGGGGGCCTGGCAGCTCCACGTGCAGGAGTGACCTTGTCTACAGCAATGGTCTCGGGCATTTCCTCGGTTTCGGTATCCGGAGGAAAATCTATAACTGGCGTCGGAGTAATGTCTGGAATCGGAGTCGTCGGTAATGCGGTGTCTTCGGTTCGGAGCGGTGGAGAGACCGTCTCAGAGGGAACCGGAGCACTCGAGCTAGGTTTTGGCGTGGAGTCGGAAGTAGACGTGGGCCGAGGATGTCGGTCCCGTTCTTTTCGCTTTTTGGGAGTTTGCGATGTCGTGAGATCCGACGGCATCGTGTAAGCAAAATTATCGCCGAAAAAATCTTCAGCGAACTCCGCCCGGCGCCTGAGAGTGTGCTTGTTGAAGCGAGCACAGGCTACACAGGCCGAGATGTCGTGGTCTGGGCCCAGGCAAGGGAGACAGTAAGAGTGGAAATCCTTATGAGGTATTTGTTTACCACAAGAAAGACAATTGTTAACTTTTTCAGTAATTTCTGACATCGGCTGAGGCAAGAAAAGGTCCCCAACGGGGTACTTAGCTTTTTTGATGACTTCGGTATCGTAGAATACAGGAGCTGACCGACCGGCACTTGCGAACTGCTTCTGCTTCGGGCACCGCGTGGCAAGAAAGACTGAAGAAAATGGCGTCGGCTGATGCTTATGTACTCCAGCCGCTCTGACGTCGGAGAGAAATGCGACATCAGCCGACGTCGGACCCAGACTTTGGAATCCGGCCGACCGAGGGCTGCCTGAGGCAGGACAACCCACATGTTATGACTGCAGTTGCATTCTTGAAGGACATCCATGTTTGACGAGGCCAGAATGGGGCAATGAGGATAATTTTGCTCCCCAGCCAACTGGCTTTCTGTAGGAGTTTCAGCATCATGGGCAAAGGAGGATAAGCGTAAAGGAGACCGGGAGGTCAAGCATATACTAGAGAGTCTCTCGGGGACTCCCTCTGAGGGGGGATTAGAGCGAAGTAACTGTTGCATTTGGTATTTGAAGGAGAGGCAAAAAGATCGCAACAGGGTTGCCCCCCCATAGGGCAAATATTTATTTCGCTACTAGAGGATTGAGAGACCATTCGTACGGAGTCAGAATCGAACGACTGAGCCTGTCTGCTAGGATGTTGGACCGTCCCGGAATGTGTGTTGCAATAAGAAAGTGGTTGGTGGAAATCGCCCATTCCCACACTCTCATGGCCTCGCGACAAAGTGGATAAGACCTGGTTCCCCCCTGTTTGTTGATGTAACAGACAACTGACATGTTGTCCGTTTGTACTGCGATTGTCCCAATCTGTAGAAGGCTGTGAAGTGCCTGCAACGTCAAAAGCACCGCCCTCATCTCTAGGACATTGATATGCAAAGAGGTCTCTGTGTCGTTCCACGTGCCTTGGACCGTTCTCTGCCTGAATAGTGCCCCCCCACCCCAGGCGAGAGGCGTCCGTGGTCACTGTGGCGACGGGGGAAGGCATCGAAAATGGTCGTCCCGTGTGGAGACTCGGGGACCGAAGCCACCACATGAGCGACCCTCTGCAAGCCCTGCTTAGGGGAATAGGATGGGACAGGGGGTTGCGAGACAGGGACCATTGTACTTGGAGGGTCCACTGCAGGACCCTCATATTTAGGCGGGCTAGGGGTAGTAGAGGAATAGCTGCCGCCATGGACCCTAGAGCCCTCAGGATCAATTCCGCAGGTGGAGCAGGAAGAATGAGAATGGCCTTGACATGCAACCTCAGGTTCTGAAGCCGATCGGGAGTTAAGAAGGCAAGCATTACCCTGGAATCCAATCTCGCCCCTATAAAATCCATTACTTGTGAGGGGACTGGAGAGGATTTGGTCATGTTGATAGTTAACCCTAGACGTGGAGCAAGGTCTAGGAAGTAATCCCTGCCTGAACAGAGCAGATGCCTTGTTGGGGCGATGAGGAGCCAGTCGTCCAGGTACGGAAAGACCTGAATTCCCTGAAGCCTCAGGTGGGCCGCTATGACCGCCAAGACTTTGGTGAACACCCTGGGGGCTGAGGTGAGACTGAAGGGAAGGGCCCTGAACTGAAAGTGACTGGCTCCCAGCCGGAAGTGGAGGAACCTCCTGGATCATCTGTCCACTAGGATGTGGTAGTACGCATCCTTGAGGTCTATCGAACACATCCAATCGTTCTCCCGTAATAGGGGGAGAATAGATTGTAAGGTGACCATTCAGAACCTTTCTTTGGGTACTGCCAAGTTCAGGAGAGAGAGATCGAGAATGGGTCTCAAGTCCCCTGTCTTTTTTGGCACCAGAAAGAACCTGGAGTAAAACCCCGATCCGAACTGATCTGGGGGGATGGGTTGGATGGCTCTTTTTTGCAAAAGCTGCTGAATTTCTGTAGCAGCTGCCTCCCTTTGATTGGGTGGTACATTGGGGAGGCTTTTGATTTTGGGGGTTACAATAAAGGGAATTTGGTAACCTCTGGATATGATGCTAAGCACCCAGCGATCTGTTGTTATGGACTCCCACATTGCTAGGTGCTTCGAAAGACGCCCCCCCCCCCGACTGCCTCCAGAGTGGAGCAGCCGGGCAACCCCTCAGGGGTTCTGTGTGAGCCTCTTAGAGAATGGTTTCCTGGACCCAAAGTTTCTGGGACCCCCTCTGCCTCTTGGGTGGTGTCCTCGCTGTCCTCCTCTGCCATGAGAGGACTGGTTGTCCGGAGCAGACTGGGACTGATGCGATTTTCGGAACCACATCTTCTTCTGACCCTTTTGGTTCTTAGAAAAGGACCTCTGGGGAGCAGAGAAGCGGACTCCGATGGCAGACAATGTTTTCCCGTCTTTCTCGCTCTGGACTAAAGTGTCGCGAACGGTTTTGCCAAAAAGTGCAGAACCATCAAAAGGGGCATTCGCGAATGACGCCTTAAAGTGTTCCGAGAAGTCACAGTGTCGGAGCCAGGCCTGACGCCTGATTACCAGGCTGGCTCCGCCGGCTCTAGCGGCTCCTTCAGTGGCGTGTGACAAGAGCCACATAGAGGTGTTAGAAACTGAACGTAGAGTAGACATTCGGGAGGAGTAGAGATGCTTATCTCCTTTCGACATGGACTCTGGGGGGGGTGCAGCGTATTCTTTTATTAGAAGGTTGCTGAACTAAAGACCTGCTTCCTCAGGCGGTCCATTGCTCGAGAGTCCTTACTCGGCGGGTGGACCGCAGAGCTCTCCTGAGCCAGCTCTCTCTTGGTGGCCGCCGCCACCAACATGGCATCCACGGGGGGAGCTCTGCTCCAGTGGGTTCTTTCAGCAGGGGGACTCAGGATCCTATCCGGGCGCTTGGGGACTGGCTCTACAATGTCCGGCTCCTTCCAAGCCCTGGTGGAAATAAGGTCCACCATGGGGTCGGGGGGGAGGAGATGCCCAAGAGGTAGATGGCCCTGCTTCGAACGCCTCTAGGAATACGGGCTCATAGGAGGAAGACTTGGGGGCAGACCACCCCCCCCTAATCCTGAGCACCTCCATGATGTCTCCAAAGGAGACATCCTCGGGGGGGTGACCTTGGGGAGCCTTCCCCTTCATCTAAGTCCGTATCTTCGGTAAGGGACTCAGGGGAGTCCATGTGCCTCCTCTTACACTTGGCTTTGTGAGGGACCTCTTCGGGGGGCTGTCTGAGGAAGACTCACCAGCAATATCACGTTCTGCAGGAACACCCAGAGATGCTGAAGCAGGCTGTCCCGAAGGCCGGGTGATGGGAGCCCGGACCAGCTGAGAGGGAGTGCAGGGAGGAGCTGAAGCCAGGACCAGGGGTCCGGATGCACTCAACAGTGCCCTCTCCATCACCGCAAAAGCTGAGGGGGATCTACTCTCAATAGGCTCCGAGAGTTGGCTCCCACTCGGATCCGAAGCGGGGACCGGATCCGGGGCTGAGACCCTCGGATCCGAAGGACCCGTGTGCTCCGACCGGGACGGAGCCGAAGTCACAAAGTCCCTCAGATCCGAAGCTCCGCCCACAGCTCCGAGAGGTCGGATCCGACAAACTCGAGGGACCAGTTGGAGCCGAAGTAACTAGTACTGTCGGCTCCGACACACCCCCGGATCCGACACGGCTCGGCTCCGAACCCGGGAAGCGGGACGGAGAAGGAGCAATTGGGGCAAAAAATGGGGTCGAACTCCCCCCCCGGAGGGGGGGGGGGAGGCAAGAGCACTCCCATCTGCAGCTGGGCCTGGATGAACCTCCTCATCATCCGGTCCATGTCTGCATCTGACGTACTAAATGTGGACCTCGACAAGGCCACCGAGGCAGACCTAGAGTGACGCCTCGATGACCTCGACGGGGACCGGGTTGCCTCCTCCCCAGGTCCCGGTGAAAAACAAGGGGACCAGAGCCGAGGAGGAGGCGATCCAGAAACCCTGAATGGAGAAGCCCGCTTGGTGGGCGGGGCCGAGGAAGAGTCCTCGGCCCGCCGCTTATGGTGCTTCTCCTTCCTTTTAGTTTTTCCGGCCTCCCTCTCCTCCGGAGCCAAAACGGGAGGTTGAGTCCCGACCGGAGGAAGGGAGGCAGGGGTGGCTACCACCAAGGGCTGGGTAGCAGCCACCGAAGAACCAGAGGCCGTAGCCGAGTCCGGGGGCAAAAGGCCCACCAGAATCAGCTTCGACCTCCGGTCCTTAAGTGCCCTGGGGTTGAACGCTGCACAAATCCTGCATCCCGAAGAGAGGTGTTCAACCCCAAGGCACCTAACGCACCAGGTGTGGCCATCCGCCGGTGAAAGCTTATGGCCACACTCGGTGCATTTTGAAAAGATGGCTTTAGGGGCCTCCGACATGTTGAACGGAAAAAACACACTCACTAGGCCCCTACACACCACAAACACACACTATGAACCAGCGAGGGTAGGGAGGAAAAATTTTACAAAAAAGGATATCTAAGAGGGAACCTAAACAGACTTACACAATCACACAAGAAAAAGTACAAAAAATTTTAAGTTTTTTTCTCACAAATACTCTGAATTGCCAGGAGCTCTAAATCCAGCTTATAGGCTTGAAGCGCGGCAAACTAGATCTGGGGTCAGTTAGGGTTGGCAGGGGATTATGGGTAAAGGGAGGAGCTAGGAGCTCAGATCTATGCTGTGGTAAAAGTTGCCGGATCGGATCTGTATCCCAAAGGTTGCTGACAAATGAAGTTCCTACTTCAGATCCAATGTTGTGTGGACCAAAAGGGAGTCACAACAATGATTTCTGGGCAGTCCTGAATCTTCAGAACTATTCGGGATACAAGTGGAATGGGTGGAGAAGCATATAGGAACATCCTTATCCCTGGGAAACAAATGGTCTGTTTTCCAGGCTTGCATGTAAGAAATCATGGGGCAAAATTTGTTTAGTTGTCTGTTTTGAAAGGAGGAAAACAGATCGACTTGAGGTGTTCCTCAGAAACTGATTAGTTCCTGGAAGACCCTCCCCCATTCAATTTCCTTTGATAAGTATCTGCATTGGTCCTGTTCAGCTCGTCTCACACTTTGTTTTGCTCTGACGCAATGTAAGATACCTAGAGGATTAAGGAATACTGTAGAGCTACCTCCCAAGCAATGATAGCCAGCCTGCATAGGGCGTACAACCTTGTACCTCCCTGCTTAAGTACTACATGTCTGTGGTATTGTCTGTGATCACTTATGGAGGTTTAGGTGATGAGCAGATTTCAAGGCATGCATCACAGCCAACAACTCCTTTATAATGTGAGTTGCTCTGTCAAAATGACTCCACAGGCCTTGCACCTTTACCCCTATGGAAACCGTTCTCAAAGCAAAATCTGACACTCATGTGGTAAGAAATTGGTCTGAGAAGAAAAAAAGGAAACTCGGGTTGAGCTGAATATGTTGTCTCCACTAATGCAGTTCCACTTTTAAAAAGTCCCAAAACAGAATTTGAAGCTCCAGAAGACGCTGGATCCATTTTTTTTTAAATTATTGTATCTTTCTCGTGTGTAACCTGGCTAGAGGAATAATGAGAATGACGGAAGTCATGAACCCTAGGATCCTGAGAAATACTCTTACAGAAGTCTGAGACTGACTGGAGAAGCTCAGGAAAGATTTCAGATAAAGACCATGCTCTCTTGTGTCATAAAGGTGTTTTGAAGAGAACGTAACCAAGAAACAATCCTGTGTGGCAGAGTCGAGGAGGATTTTATAATATTTATCTGTAAGCCCATAAAAGTCAGAAGAGATAAAAACCAGGTTGACTCTTGACATCTGGATAAAGACTATACAAAGAGAATTCAGTCATCTAAATAAAGAAATAAATGAACGCCTTTCACTCTGCAATGAGTTATGACTGGGGATATTCATTTTGTAAACAATCTGGGAGCTGCAGATAATCCAGAGAGTAATGGAGAGAAGTGATAATGTACCCAATAATAGAGGAACTTAGAAAGTTCCAAAAGCCTGTGGCTATCAGAATGTGATAATAAGCATCTTTTAAGTCTAGTGTTGCCATGTAACTCACAGGAGGAAAAAGGGGTAATGGGTTCTGCAAGGTCAAAATTTTGAACACTGGCACTTTCACATACATGTTTAGAAATGACTAGTACTGGTCTCCAACAGGCCTCTTTCTTTCATATCAGACAAATTCTGAAATAGAAGCCTTTGCCCCTTTAACTTACAGGCACTGGTTCTATGATTCTGTGGTTAAGTAAAGACTGAAGAACCTAGGGAAAATATTCTGTTTGGATTGGAGCATGAGGAGGAATACGTTTTAAAAGATTTTTGTATCCAGTGTCACCTGTAACCCTCCTCATCTCTTAACACTCAGGAGTCTGAGACAGCCTTCTGTCAAACAGGGATGCTGAGAACCAGTTTCTGGGACAGGTTTGTGGAGATACTGGCCTGGCTAAGGGATAGAATGCTGGCAAAGTCATTCTGTATTGTCGGTCCTGTTCCTTTTTCTTGAAAGGACCACTGTTTCTTATTGTTATTTCACTGCAACTTTCCCTTTTTTAACTCCTTGCCAGAATGACTGGTTTTGCTTATTTGGCTTTTTAGTGAAAGAAGGCAGCCTAAAAAGTTTGTATTGAGGGACATGAAAAATCTTAGATATTTTCTGAATCAATCTTCCTCTTTTATCAAATTGTCTAACAAATCTGGGTAACAGCAAAGCCAACCAATACCTAATTGTCTAATGCAGAATGTAAGATTTCAGACTTTACCTCAACAACAAATGTTTGGTTATGTACCCAGGCATATCTTTTCAACACTGCAGGAGTAGCAATGGTTCTTGACACAGTATCTGCACAATCATAAATACTCTTGAAAGCATGTTTGGATACCAGGGACAAGGTAGATTCAGAAAAGAGATTTCTTCTGCAGCAGGTATAGTAGGAAATTTACTCAAATTGCCCATATACCAAAGCATAAACTACCATATGTGCACAGGATTAACAGAGAATTCGGAAAGCTAATGTGAAGAAAACAAACATTCTCTTATCTAGGTGGTCCAACATCTTGTCTTCCTAGTTACCAGGATAAGGGTTAGTGTTTCAAGATCAGCCTACTGCCAGCACGTGAAGTAATGGATATGGATTATGGGTCTGTAACTTGAGAGAAAAAATGTATTAGTTTGGGGTACTTCATATCCTTTATCTGCTTTTTAGGGACTGGTAGCTGGGTATCAAGATTATTACATGCTGCATTCATCACATCCTCCAGGGCTAATAAAGCAGGAGGACTGGGTGAGGAATATCCATTTGCAACATACAATACCTCGTAAATGCATGTACAACAGGGTAACAGTTAATATTTTCTTCTGAGTCTGAGAGTTGGGCTTATGACTCTTAGGAAAAACCCTCTCTATGAATCAGAATCAGACCCAGTTAACTCAGGAATTTCTTTACAGGGGACGTCCACCTGTAATTGCTTCTGGACACCAGGATTCACAGCCTGTAATGCATGCCTGCTAAGGCAGAACAATCACTGTTCCTAAACGCAATTACTTCTTGTTATAATGATTAATATTCTGATTTTTCTTTATGGGAGTCCCTGTGGAAGAAGAGTGACCAAGCTAATGGTCTCCTGCCTCAGTTACCCCATGAAGAATCTCTCAAATTCTCTCTTGGCCCTAAACAGGATGGTTTCCTCATGCCAGTATCAGACAGAAAAACTAAATTAATCTTGAAAGGTGTGTCACCTTCTTCCTTTTCAGAGGCTATTTCTGGGGTTCAACCCCCTAAACCTAAGATTAAACACCCCTTGACTAAGTCTTCAAGGCTTTCTAGATCCTCAACTTCCTTGTTGTATCCTACCACAGAAAAAGCACAAGTCCGATCTGAAGACTGCGGCAGCTCAGTCAGCGTCAGATTCAAAAATGGCGGCTTCTGATCCTAGCTCTTCATATCTGAAGTCTTTGCCCAGGAATAGGTATTCCCCCTCCATAGACCCAGTACCATCTAGACTACCTTCCTCATATCTTGAGTCCCACCAGCACTCGAAGTCCCTATCGGTAATGTCTTCTCGTTCTTCCAGAAGTCTGACTGAGGCTGATGTGGACAGAATAATGACAAAATTTCTCGATACAGATGGGAGTTCTCCTGGCTCATACCCCTTTGAGTCAGAAAGCCCTTATTTGCACTACTCTACCAATCTCGGCTCCTTCACCTATCTGACCTATCGTTTAAAAGCCCTTGGATCCCAATCTCCCAGAACTATCTGGATTGGATTTGAAAATGTTTGTATCTTCAGCTCAGAGGCTCCCTCTGAGTGCACCTGCTCAGACGGTTTCAGAATCTGACGACTCTCTAAGCCAAAACATCCCTGTCTGATCGGAGGCATTAGAGTCAAACCAGAAGTTTTCAGATCAGTCTCTTCCCCTGAGTCTTGGCATTGGACAGCTCAGTTCCTATCTCAACCTCGGGTCAGAGGGAGTGAATAGAGTGAAAGTGTGGCTTCTCAGCTATATTGGCTTCCTTCTTCCTGAAGCTGTCTGCCTTTGAGGTGGTGAAGAGAGTGTTCTCTGCTTCCACAGAGCAAATGGTTCCTATCCCCTTGGATCTTCCCAAAGGATCCTGTGGGTCTCTGTCTTGAGCCCCATCATTTTATACCACAGGGACATCCAGCCCAAAGTCTCCAGGTTACCCAGCAGTGTATTACTATCTCTTCTGACACTTCCCCAGAGCACCCCACCTTCCAAAGTGGTCCCTAAAGAGGAAGTGCAAAAGATGGCACCTGGACACCCCCTCAGGAGTCCCTCACCGAAGATAATGATATTGAGGAAGGGTCCCCAAGATCACCAACCAAAGACATCTCATTTGGAGACATCCTTGAGATTCATAAGCAGAGGGGTGGTTGGTCTGTTGATAACCCTTCCCCAGAGGAAGTATTCCTGGAGGCCTTTGGGTATTGGCCGGTCTACCTCCTGGGTAACCCCACCCACCGATGAGCTCACTGACTTGACCTCTAGGTGGGTGTGGAAGGAGCCAGACACAGTTAAGCCAATCTCCAAAAGACCAGATCAGATTCTGGCACCACCTGGAGGAAGGGAGTGCCAATAAATGCAATGGTCATGGCAGCAGTCACCAAGAAAGAACTTGTGGAACAGAGTTCCTCTGACTACTCACCAAACAGGTAGTCTTTGGCTTTGGACAAATTTGGGAAGTGTGGGTATGCTTCAGCTAACTTCACCCTTAGATTGCTGAACTACATGGCACACTTTACAAGACTAAAAAGGGACTTGATAAAAAACTGTCAAACTCCCTTTCCGGGACCACTAATGCTGAGACTCTTGGTGGCCTCACAGTTGGCAACCCTACCATCCACTTATAATTTGTCCATGAGGCTTCTCTCATGCAACTGAAGGTATTTCCATTAGCAGGCAAGCCTGGATGCACTTGTGTGATTTTTCCAGAGTCCTCAATTGTCAAAGCACCCTTTGATGGCAGTTCATTGTTTAGCCATAAGGTAAACAACACACTTTCCAAGTCTGAGCAAGATGGAAAGACCCTCTCTGCAGTGGGAGTAGATTTTTCAACCCCTCAAAGAACCTACTCTAGAAAACAATCAGGTGGCAGAAAGGCGTGGTTAAGCAAGTCCCAGGGTCCTTTCCAAGATGCACATGGAGATAATTCTACCAAGGACAGAGGGGAGAACTCAAATGGAAGATGCCACCCACGCAAAAAAGGAGGCCTGCAGAACTAAGGGTCTAGAGATTCCCTCTCTGACAGACCTTACCAGCACTCCTGAAAGGAGGCCTGACTGTCCACCTCTGGAATCAATTGGGGGTTGATTATTCCTGCACCAGGGAGCCTAGTTAGACATCACAAAAGATACATGGGTGCAGGGGATTATTTCCAGAGGTTATACAATTCCCTTTTCTCTTCCACCTCCATCTGTATGCAAATTTCACAATGTTCCACACAGTCAGAAGAAAGCAGCAGCACTACAAATACAAAAGCTGCTAGAAAAAAAAAGGAGTCATCCAAGAGGTCACACACCAGACCAGACAGAATCCAGAACTTACTCAAGATTCTTTTTAGTGCCAAAGACAATAGGGGACTGGAGACCAATTTTGGATCTCTGCAACTTGAACAAATCAGCCAGACACAAAGTTTCAGACGGTCATGATTCAGTCCATTCTGTCCTTCCTGTGCAAGGACGACTGGATGTGCTCAACAGATCTTCAGGATGCGTACTATCACATAAAAGTGAACAAGCAGTCCAGAAAGAATTTACGCTTCTGGTTGGGAGCCAGTCAATACCAGTTTAGAACACTGCCCTTTGGCCTCACCTCAATCCCTCAGGTGTTCACCAAATGCTGGCAGTGGTACCAGCTAACTTCAGACTGCAGAGATTCCGAGTGTTTCCTTAACTGGATGACTGGGCTCATTACCTCCCTGACCAGGCATCTACTAATAATAGCATGAGACCAGGTACTATAGACTTGCTCCCATCTCAGGATAACCATAAATTGCAACAAATCTCAAAACTATCTCAAACACTGGAATTCATAGGAGTAAATTTCAACATGGTATCAGTGACACCCTTTTCTCCTCTCATGAGTACAAACTATCAGATTTCAGGTCAGAAGAATAATTCACAGTACCACAATTTCAGCCCGACTAATTCTACAAGCCTTGAGATCAATGTCAGCAGCTATGATCCTACGTCTCTAGCAAAACTTTGCACGAGAATTCTTCAGTGCATATTAGCAACACAATGGTTTACTCTTTACCAATAAGTCAGCCCAAATAAGAATCAATGAGGCATGCAAGAGATACCTTTTGTGGTTGTTTCAGTCAGATCAAGTTCTAAAAGGCCATCCTTTCATTCTCCCTCAGCCCAAGGCAAAAGTGACCAAAGACACATCCTGACTTGGTGGATGGGGGTGGGGGGGCAGCACTTCCTGGGAAAACAGTTCAAGGCACTTGGTCCCACAAAAAGGCCAACACGCATATCAATGTCCTGGAAATGAGAACAGTGGTCTTATCATTGCTGACCTTCAAAGACTTTCTCCCTTTTGGGACAGTTGAGATTCCGGCACACAATATGTCAGTAGTCTGGTACATCAACAAACAAGGGGGAACTAGGTCTTACCCATTGTGTTGAGAAGCCCTCAGAGTATGGCAATGGGCAATCTCATCCAACCATTTTCTGCGAGCAACACATGCCAAGGAAGTCCAATGTGATACTAGACAAACTGAGTAGGCCCCATTCTACTACCTCATGAGGGGTTTCTCAACATGAAAGTGGCAGAAATTATTTTTCGCCAGTGAGGCAAGCCTTGCTGCGATCTCTTTGCAGCTCCCTTAAACAACAAGTGCTTCAGCTTCATTGCCCTAACACCCCCAATGGGAGAATCACTGAGAGATGCTTTACTATGTGACTGGCTCCGCATAGAGGAGACTGGGGAGCCAGTCACTGAGAGATGCTCTACTACATGACTGGCTCCCCAGTCTCCTCTATGCGTATCCTCCAACTCCCTTGATCACCAAGTTTCTGCAGAAAACTTTCCAGTTGAAGAGTAAAGTCATTCTCATTACACTTTACTAGTCTTGACAGATTTGGTTGCCCCTTCTTTGGTCTCATCTAACTTACATACCTTGCATTCTGGATCTGACTCCAGGCCTCCTGTCTCACCCAACACGCATAAAGGACCTGGACATCTCAAACCTAACGCTGATACCTTGGTTTCTCCACTTCCTTTAATAGCCAGACAACCTATTGCTCTCGTCCCATCTGTCATAAACTTTTATCTTCCCATAAAGCTTCAACAAGAAAAATTTACAGAGTAAATGGAAGAGGTTTGCTTTCTGGGTACTTCAGAAACACAATTACTCCTTTTCAGTCTCTGTACAAAGTGTCCTTGAATTTTTGGAAAAAAGTTTCAACAAAGGATCTAGCTCCTCAACAGTAAGAGTTCAATCAGCATCCATCTCTAATTCTCATACTGAATTTGAGAACTCCATCCTAGCTTCATCTAAGCTTTGTAAGGCATTCCCAAGAGGTACCCTTCTTTTGAGACCTCCTTATAAAGACCCAAATCCTCCACGGGACTTAAATTTAGTACTGCAGACCTCAATTCTTACCGTTTGAACCAGCAGCAAAATGTGATATTAAGTTTCTGACCTGGAAGACTATCTTTCTGGTGGCTATCACCTCCATTAGAAGTATTCCAGAACTTCAAGCACTGGCTTCTAAACCTCTCTACTTGATTTTTCATAGGGGTAGAGTAACATTATGAACCAATTCTTCTTTCCTTCCTAAGATGGTGTCAGAATCAAACATCAACCAGTCCATTAATCTGTCAGTATTCTTTTCCAGATTTTCAAACATATGTTGCACTTACTGGATGCTCACAATTACATTTTTACTTGCATAGAACAAAATAAATTAGATGGATCAATTATGTCTCCTATGCAGATTCTAAAGTTGGTAAATCAGTTACAAAAGTAACTTTAGACAGATAGCTGACAGAGTGCATCTCATTTGTTTATAATACATTTGGTCTGTCCTTACCAAATCCTTTAAGAGTCCATTCAACTAGGCCCATGGCTACTTCAGTGTTTCTGTCTAGGGTTTCCATGGATAACATATGTGCGGCTGTAACTTGGGCCAATGCTCGTACCTTTATTACTCATTACAGTCTGGACATGGTCTTGAGGGGAAGAGCAGCATTTGGCTCAACTGTGCTCAGGAATATCCTTCCTTAGAGTCCACTCAGAATTTTATGTAGCTGGGGACTCTGTCCCAACTGTTGCGGAATGAATGTTCCATCTTTGCTGCCCATTTTCATTCTTCCTCAACTCCCCTCTCACCAACCCCCACCCTTTTTCACAACTGATTTCTGAAAGAACGTGAACTTATAAGGATACCACTACTGTTCCTTAGGTTGAGCTCCAGATAAAGGCGTTTTCTATCAGGAATATTATGAGAATATTTCTTATATTACATCAACCAGCAAACAAGATCTGAGGTACATTAGGGGATGGTGCATTACAGGTAAGGGAGGAGCTTCAGAGCTTTTTTGTGGCCACAAGCTAAAATAACAGCTGAGTCAGATCCGAACCAAACTGCTGAGGAATGAATGAAAATTGATATCAGATTAAAGTATACCTCAAACAGACAAACTACACCAGAAGCAGTAGAAGAGAGGAAAAAACGCATTTCACAAAGTGGTACTTAGCTGTCCTGAGCTCTGAATCAAGCCAATCAACACTTGAAAATGGATACCAATGATGTAATGTAGGTAATGCATCTTGGGAAGGAAATAACTATTATGGTGTACGTGGACATGCATTATATACTGGAAGTGTCCTCATCTCCTACAGAGAAAGGCATTTCCCACACCTTAAGGAAAAAGAGTTATGAGCTTTGCAAGTCAGACATCTGGGTCTTCTGCAGCAGAAGTCCCAGTAGTAAGTAGTACTTCAACAGTGATCTAAAAAAAACATCTAAACAGAGAGGTAATTTGGAAAGTGATACCTAAGGAGGTTAAGGATACAAAGAATGTCACTGTGACAATCTGATACCAGTATTAAATTAGGATTTACTAACTTTCTGGGAAAAAGGGTTGCAAGGGTAATATCTCAATTAGTGGATATTCATCTACATGGTCTTGCTAGTGACAAGCAAACTTTGTATGATATCTCAAAGACTGCAATTTTGGTGAACATCCAGAAGGTAATAAACCACTACATCAAGTCTACATGCTAAAGAAGGCCTCTGACAGAGTGGAATGATACTATCTGATGCATGTTTTGTCGAAGTCTGTCCTCACACTACATTCCTCTGGGATATTAAATGCTACTTATTCAAAACCAAAAGCTTGAGATAAAACATGCGAGTTTCCATATATGCAAGAATATTCAACAGGTCATCAGCAAGGTAGTCCATTGTCAATTACACTTTCTATACTGGAATTACAATCTTTGTCTCTACAAATTGTAAGATTATAAATCAATCTCGCTGTTTGTGGATGATGTACTGTGTGCTTGACTGATACAAATAAAGACATGGACAAGCTACTTCAGATATTGGATGAGCATGGGAAAATTGTTGCTTGCAATGTGAATGTTTACTGAAAGAGGAGTACAAGAACAACTTGGTTACCTGGTTAGGGAATACTTTAAAGCCTTTTACTATAAAAACTTCATGTAAAAATTTAAAGAATTAAGGGAATTTTTTTTTCTGAGATGCAAAATGACAGGTTTGGAGATGGATCAGAAGATACAGACAATACATTTTTATTTTGCCTCTGTTGTTCTATGCATTTCAAGTTTTCCCAGCTGGGGGGTAGAGGGTTTGAAGTCAGTAAGTAAACGTGATGGGTGAATATATCAGGGAAGGAGAGAATATCTAAGATAGTATCGGTAAATTAATAATAGGTTCATAGGTAGGTACTAGGCTATCGGCCCAAGGGCCTAAGTAAGCCTAGCCAACAAGGTTCCCTGGCTTATGCCAGCCAAGAAAGTTAATTTCCTGTGCCCCTGTCGAGCAGAGCCACAGAAGTGATCCCCGGGGTATATTTCCTATTTCCCATCCACTCATCAATATTTTTCTTGAAGAGTGCTAATGAGGAACCTTGCTTGACATAGATGGGTAGCTTGTTCCAGAGTATAGGAAGTCTCTGGGACAGGAATCTATCCCTCCAGCATGTCCTGCTTATTGTGGTGACAAGGTTTAGGTCCCTAGAGCGTGTAGCTCGGAGGGATTGGGATTTCTTTAGGTGTAGCATGTCCAACAGCTCTGGGTATAACATAGCTTTATATGTTACGACGAGATCTCCTCGGAGTTGGTGATGTGCTTCAGAGTAAAGCTGGAGTTTTTTGAGAAGGTCAGTGTAGGGCATCTGTTTGAGGTCAGTAATCCTCTTTGTGAGGTACTTCTGTGGCCTTTCCAGCTGCTGCAGATGTCTTTTGATGTACATTCCAAAAGGGATGTTTGTACTCTATAATGGGTCTAATGAGTGCCAAGTAGAAAGGAACAAAAACCTCTTTTTTCCTGGATGAGAACCCTTTTGTGATGAGGTGTGCCAAACAGAAGGATTTCCTGACTACAATGGCGATGTGATTATCAAAGGAGAGACTACTGTCTACCTGGGTCCCAAGGTCTCATTACACATTCAGTGTTAAGTAGACTGCCGTTTATGTGGTATTTTATAGGTACAGAGTTTTTACCAAAGGGGATGACAATGCACTTTTTGGCATTGAGCTTGAGGCCATGCCTCGGACACCAGGCATCTGTCTCAGTGAGGCCCTTCTGTAGGATGTCCACATCATTTGGGGACTCGAATATGACTCCTAGTTTGCAGTGATCTGCGAACTTCGTTAGCCAGCGGCCTTCTGTGTTAGCCTGTACTTTAGAGAAGTAGATACCAAACAGGAGAGGCCCCAGGACTGAACCCTGTGGTACTCCACTTGTCACTGGTTTGAAATCAGATATGGAGTCTGCAACTTTTACAGTATGGGTTCTGTCAGTGAGCCAGTTGGCAACCCATCTTGTGACATAGGGATTTATACCTAGTTCAGTGAGTTTAGCTAGAATTCCAGAATGGGGGATGGTGTCGAAAGCCTTGGCGAGGTCAAGATAGGCGGTGTGAACCACCTTACCCTCGTCTATGGCTTTGGTGACTTCCTCAAAGAAGTTGATCCAGTTCAGAAGGCATGATCTGCCTTTCACAAACCCGAACTGAGTGGGGTCCAGAGTTTGGAGGTTACCAATGTCTTTGTTTATGAGTTCCATGATGATACGTTCCATGGCCTTGCAGACCAGGCTCGTCAGGCTAATAGGGCGATAGTTCCCAGGACCAGTGGTGACTCCCCCTGTGTGGAGTGGGATAACTGTTGCTGTGGGCCATTCAGTGGGCAAAAAGCCTGACGTGAGACTATGATTGAACATGGTGCTTAGGTGGGGAGCCAGTTCATTCTGAAGTTCATGTAAAATGCAGCCTGGCGTGTTGTCTGGCATGGATGCTCTGTTTTTGGTTTTAGAGGTTGCAGCTTTTACCTGCACAGATGTGATTACAGGGACTCTGCATTCTTCCTGTATAGATATGGGCCCTTTAGGGGATGAGAGGGGGTAAAGTTAGCAATGAACCTGCCAGGATGTTGGCAATATCAGTTGGTTCTGTAATTTTCATGCTGTTGTGCTGTAACTCAGAGAAGATCTGAGTGTTGCCATTGATATTCTTGACATAGCTATAGAATGCTTTGTGGTTGCCCTTAAAATCAGTGGCGATTTTGTTTTCGTAGCTAGCTTTGGAGGATCTTATAAGGGATCTCAGCTTCTTACTGAGGCTGACCAGGGAGCACCTCCACTCATGGGATTTTACTCTCTTTTGCAAAAGTTTCTTCCTTCTCTTGTCGAGTTTATGGCAGGGGACCACCAGATTGGCTTTCTTTTTTTGGAGGATACCGCCTTGGTTCTGTTTGGGATAGCATGATCCATGCACTAGAGTGCATTTGGGTAGGATTCAGCAGTCGTAACTGTATTGTTCATCTGCGTGGGTGTCATGAAGTTCGCCACTTCTGTCTTAAGCATGAAGTTGGCTTTGGAGAAATTTTTTACTGTGGTCTCCTTAATGGTCGGTGGGGGTGGGATGCGGATATCTACGGTGATTAGCTTATGGTCGGATCTGACCGACGAGTTGATTTCAGGTGTGGAACACCAGTCACTCATGTTGGTAATGACTAGGTCTAGGATATTGTTGCCCCTGGTGAGGGTGTGGATAAGTTGATACAGGGCATTGGAATTTACGAATTCCAGAAAGTGCTGAGTGAAGGAGTTGGTACATGAGTAGTGTTCCCAGTTAATGGTGGGGCAGTTGAAATCGCTCATTATTAGGGTGTTTGGTTGAACCCTAATATTTTTCAGTATATCAAGAAAAGAGGAGTGGGAATTCTGGGCCATGGTGGGGGATCTGTAGCAAGCTACAATTTGGATTGGAGTTTTGCCCAGAGTAAGTTGCACTTGGATAACCTCGGATGCATTATGCTGCACAACTAGCCTGGAGGTGTGGATATTCTTAATGAATATGGACACACCTCTGCCTTTGGTGTTCTGGTCCAGGTCAGATGGCCAAAAAGTGTGGTATGAGTTACAGCCTGGTAATGCAGGGGTGCTCTCTAGAGTCTTGAACCAGGTCTCAGTCACTGCACAGATATAGATGTTCTCCATTTTAATGAGTGCCTCGAGTGAGTGCATTTTGAGATTTAGACTTCTAGCATTGAGTAGCATTACCCTCAGTTTTTGCTTGCCTGTTCCTGTTACGGTGGTGAATTTGTTATTTGAACCTTGGCTAAAAAAGGCACTATAGGGGCGGCAAGAGCCTTAGCCAATATCCGGAATCCCAGGGGCGACAGGTGCAGGCCATCTCTGACAAAGCATCATGGTCTGTCGACCATGTCATCCCAGGCAGACAGATACTGGCTCACCTTAGAAAGACATCAGAAGCTTAGCCAATTGTTGAAGTCAATCACTTTGTCCTTGTACTGCGGTATCATTCTGGGCGATGGCAGGATGCTAATCAGGGCTAGGGTCGTACCTGCCTGGGCTACAAGATCGGAGAGCTCTTCCACGTCTCTTCATGTAGTCCAGAGAGGTAAGTCTCAGGTTATTCACACCAACATGCACAATGACAGAATCATACTTGTACTTACTGTGGAGTGACCAGAATGTGTGGGTTACGTGACAGATCCTGGCACCCGAATGGCAGCTGACAGCAGCCTTCTCCTTGTTTAGCCCGGTGAGTGGGACATCAGTGTACCTGACTATAGAGTCACCTATGACTAGTCTCTGTGTTGGGTACGTTGGTTTGCCTTATGGGCTGTGGTTTACTGGCACACAGTCTGCGGGCTGTGTCATTTGAGTTGTGTTGGGGGGTGGAGGTTGCTTATGTTTCTGCTTTGGAGGTCTCTGTTGCTTGAGAAGATTATTATTGAGAGCCTCTGTGAATGTTTTTGTGTTTGTGTGTGTGTGGGTTTTGGTGGTGTAGGTTTAGTGGGACTATGTGATTGAGTGTGGTGTGATGCAAGTGTTTACCTTCTCCTCGACTGTCAAGTTCAGTCTTAGTTGGAGAGAGCTTTACCTCCAAAAGAATGGGGTGGATTAACTGTGACCAACCCTTGGTTATATTATGATACTGTGCATGTCAACATATTGTACTTATCGATACAAAATAATGAAACAAAGTGGAAAATACTGGTTACATCATTAACAAAAGAGGAAGACAGATTTGACAGGTATACCTCCTAGATGTTGTATGACAAGAAATTATAGAAATATGGCTGGCTACAATTTCTATGCATGACATATTTAATGGGCAAGATGTGGTTCCTCGGGCAGAAAGGGCTTCTAGTAGAGGGAAGTCCAAAACAGTGGAGAAGTAAAAAAAAATGGAAGCAGTCTTTCAAGAGCAGTTGAAATGGAATGAAGACTAGTGTAGCTCGGCAAAGTTGCAAAGAAAGAGGCTATGAGCTTTTCTCCAAATAGAATGATGTAGCCCAGCATATTACATTAACAATGTGTTGAAAAGGATACCATCACATTTTTCTTGGGAGTACAATGGGAGGGTAAGGGAGACATCCACTCACAATGAAGCTAGTTAGTAAGGTATACAAGATGTTAAGGGAACACCATACAGAAAGTGGGAAAAAAGTGAGGAATGCAGTCACTTCTTAGAAGGAGAGCTAAATATGAATACAGTAGGGACCCTTAGATAATCAAATATCCTTAGTCATGTTGTTTCAGAATATTTAACTGTGTGAGGGTGGAAGGTCCACTGGCTCCAGCACACTGGCCTACTATCTATCTCCTGGCCCCTACTCTTTTCTAGGAATTAAATGTCTATTAAAGTCCACCAACCTGGGGATGAACACACTACAGGGCCCACATTTGGACTGGTAAAAGACACAAACAGATGAAAACTTGTCAATATCCTATACATTCATAAAAGATCAGAAGAAAACATTTCCTTATCAGAACAACAAATCATGAAGTAAAGTGAAAGCTTTATTTACTTTTTTTTGTTTTGTTTTTATAAATAAGGGAAGGGGAGGGAATAAGAGAGTAAAAGTAAATGGATTTTATAGGTAGAATTAGTGATGAAACGTGAGAATTATGAATGTTAACTTTCAGCAGCCAGAAGTAATACAAAACCAAAAATCATTTTATCTGTATGGCAAAAACAGTAATTCTACCCTCAAAAGTTCAAGCTCATCAGGGAGATGTTGCAATGGTAGCAATAAGGTCTGGAGTATCACTTCAGGGTAGGGGATAATGGGATGGGGATGAGAGTTCAAGCTTGTGAGAAGTTTAGCTGTCAAAAGGGAATTTGCCACAGTGACTAGTCCTTATAGTTGTGTCCAGACAAATCCAGAATAAATCAGCCCCAGGCACTCTTTCGAACACTGTCAGACAAAAGTATGATGTACCTGGCAAGCACTCAGAGACTTTCCCAAAGGTCCTAGAAGACGCATCTTTCTGTCATGTTTTTCAAACAAAAAGGAATGTGAATGGTGGAACTTTCACTGACAACACAAAAGATCAAAATCTGGACTTTATGAACAGCAAACAGAATTATAAGCACATGTATATAATTAGCGCATGACATCACAATATAAGTTATCAGTACACAACTCTCTCTCGAGACGGTATTTTTCAAAAGAAAAAAATGCTTGGTAAGTAGAGTTCTAGATGTTAGACTGCAGTTTGTTTACTATATGTAAAATTAAGTTTAACTAGTTCCTTTTCTTTCTCTCCCTACCTTGATCTTCCTTTCCTTTCTAATCCAGTCTTGTAAAAATGAATCAAAGCACTTTAAACATCAGCTTTTGCCAACTCTCAGAACATGTGGGACAACTCTACATATAAAAAAATCCAGATGCTTCACCTGATGGAATCACACACAAAAACATAAGAAATAAGAGGTTTAGCATAGAGTTTTAATACTGCAAACAGCCAACAAGCCTTACTCTGCAGAGAGTGCTAGTTTCCTCAAACTTAACTCACGTACTTGCATACTTAGCAGTTCTGAGCAAATCACTTAATCTATAATAAACATCCCAAGAAATTACTGAAAATTAACAAATAAGCATAAATGTTATTTTCTGATTAAAAATGTACAGTTGCACAAGTTCCACTTACCAGTAATAGCAAACGTTTATAGAAAACACTGTCTTAGTAGCATGAGTAGTAGAGACCTGCTACCCTTCCTCTGGCAGTCTAAGCTCAGAACTCTTCCTGCTGCTTGTCAGTGAGGGTGAACATAACTCTCAAGTGTACCTCATTACAAGGAAAGTTCCTCATTTGGGGTCCTAAAACATTCATGTTCCTCAAAAGTTCCACAAGGGTCTGTCGCACATTCAGGGTTAGTAATTTAACTGACATTCATGGTAAATCAGTATGAATCACACTAACTCATTAAAAAAAAATCATATAATTAAAAATATCACATTTCAACCATACTATGAGTTTCGTAGATGAAGTTGTTAGTAAGCTGTTCGGGAATGTTCTACATTTTGCCCGTTTGTTCCACATTATGAAAGACAGTGTTTCTCATTTTGAAGATAGAAAGTTGAGAATTATGAGGGTGAAGAGCCAATTACCAGGCAGGACGAGGACAGCCCTTCACAATCACAAAAAGAACTCTCTCAATTTTAGGGTCTAACAGGAAGAGTAGTTGGAAACACAAGCTTTGCGAATATCTACTACTCCAAACTAGAAACCACACACAAACAAAAAAGACTGCAGAACCAAAAAACAACAGCAATTCCCACAGCCAAATGTATACAACCAACAAAGGGGGGATGGGTTGGGAAGGTACTGCCAAGTAAGGCAGTGTGTTCTATGAGTATCTACTGCTACAGTTAAGTAGATCTTAACCAATTATACTGTTCAACAAACAAAATAACTTGTTAGTGTATGGGTAAATTCCCAAAGTTTACCTAACCTACAAGGAAGGATAAGGGTCCAAGAGTCCCTGGAGAATGCACCTTGTGAAGCCTGCACTGGAGCTTGAAAACACCTCCAGTTTGTACTGCTTCATGAAGGTACAGACGATGGAACAAGTTGCTGCCTCTAGAACACTTCTAAAGTGCACTCTTCTCCAATATGTCACAGTAGAGGAAAAGATCATGGTGGAATGCGCCTTTGCCTTGTCTGATTTGCCTTTCCATGGTGTCTATAACAAAAAAAAAAAATACCAAAGGACAACCAATGTGCAATGGATTGCTCAGAGACAGGTTGACCTTTCTTTGCTCCAGAAAAGAGAAATAAAAATCCTTTTGGCCTTCCTAAAAGGCTTTGTTCTGTCAAGGTCCTGAGCTGCCTATGCACATAAAAAGTATAAAGTATCCTCTTTTCCCTTATTTGTAGGTTCTGGAAAGAAAGTACAGTTGTGCACCTACCATAAATGTAGATGTTCGAGTGTATTCACTGTTGCAGTCATTACACTTGGGTTATCCTGCTGGCAGGCGACCCGCAGTCAGCCCGAGTTCCAAAGTCTTGGTCTGGCGTCGGTTGCTGTCTCCTCTTCCCTGATGTCAGTGCGCCAGGGGTATAAAAGTTGCAACCAATGCCATTTTCTTCAGTTTTTCTTGCCCCAGATGTCAGGTGCCCCCAGAAAGGAAGGCTGAAAATATGCCAAACCACCATGCATACATAATTATAAACATTTCTTTCATCTACAAGCAAATACACCACATAGGTTGTATAGAGTTGAGAAGTATAGAATAGTCCCAGCAAAGAGGGGGATGGCAGGTAGGTAACCTGGACTGCAACAGTGAATACACTCGAACATCTACATTTATGGTAGGTACACAACTGTACTATGTTCATCGTGTTTCACTGTTGCAGTCATTACACTTGGGTAAAATCCCAAAGCTGAGGTTGGGTGGCTGGGTCTAGACTAGATTTGGCAAGGCTAACAAGCCATGCAGAACTGCGGTGGCAAAGCCTGCTCTGGATTTCGAGTAGAGAGGTAGGTGGTAGTGCTTGGTAAAAGTGTGCACTGAGCTCCAGGTTGCAGCTTCTAAAATGTCTTTGGTTGGTACCCCTCTGTGGAAAGATGCTGAAGTGGCTGCTGCTCTGGTAGAATGAGGCCTAATGCCCTTAGGCACAAATTTGCCATGTTGTGCATAACAGAAGCGAATGCAGTGTCCTATCAATTTGGAGATTGTCTGCTTTGTAATAGGCTTTCCTTGTGATCCTGCAGCATATGCTACAAACAGTTGCTCAGTTTTTCTGAAAGCTTTTTTTTGTCCAAGTAAAATCGTAGCTGCCTGTGTATATCCAAAGCATGCAGAAGTTTTTCCCCTTTATTCTGGGGATTTGGGTAGAAAGTAGGCAAATGAATGGTTTGGTTTAAGGCCACATTGGAGACCACTTTTGGCATGAATGTTGGGTTTGTTCTAAGAGAAACTCTGTCTTGATGAAAAATGAGGAAAGGTTCTACAGCAATCAATGCCTGTAACTCTGAGACTCTTCTTGCTGAAGTTATTGCTATGAGCAGAGCAGTTTTCCATGACAGGAATTTAAGATCAGCTGTGCTGGCTGGTTCAAACGGAGGCAGTGTTAGTTTTTCTAAAACAAAATTGAGGTCCCAAGTTGGTACTGGTGCTCTTCTAGGGGGTCTTATATTCTTTGCCCCACTGAGGTACTGTCGTAGTAGAGGATGTGAAAAAATAGGAGGTTCCACACTGTAATGAGCTGAAACGGCAAAGGCATGGATTTTAATAAATGAGAAAGATAGGCCTTTGTCCAACATCTCAGTCAAGTATTGTAAAATCTGAGGTATATTAGGGACCAGTGGGTTGAGTCCTTGTGCCTGGTTCCAAGTACAGAATCTCTTCCATTTGTCTGCATAAGATTTCCTAGTGCTGGGCCTCCTGGCTTCCAAAATCACATCCATAACAGCTTTAGAGAGAAGTGCAGTCTGAGTGGCTACATTATTCGCCATGCTGACAGGTGTAAGGTTCTGAGTTGACTGCGCAGAATCTGATAGTTTTGCTGTGTCAGAAGATGAGGGATTTGAGGAAGAGGCCAAGGTGGGCCTTGGGACAGAGTTTTTAGGATTGGATACCAGTGCTGGCGTGGCCAGTCTGGTGCAATCAGGATCATTTTTGGTCTCTCTTGTCTGACTTTTAGAAGTACCTTGGTGAGAAGAGGCATCGGAGGGAAGGCATAGACTGTCAGGTTTTTCCAGTTGAATGATAGAGCATCCACTTTCCATGCTTGAGAGTGATAAGTCCTTATGCAAAATGTCTGTATTTGGCAATTGTGAGGGGAGGCAAACATATCTATGTCTGGGTGTCCCCACTCCCTTGTTATCATGTTGAACACTTGTGGATTTAGCTTCCATTCGTGAGGCTCCATGAGATTTCTGCTTAGTTCGTCTGCCAGTGTATTTTTTGTTCCTAGCAGGAATTGTGCTTGCAGATGTACCTGGTAGGTCAGTGCTGTGTTCCACAAAGTCATGGCTTGTCTGCATAGGGGGTAGGAATGTGTGCCCCCTTGCTTGTTTATGTACCACATAACTGTGGTATTGTCCGTCTTTATTAATAGTTGTCCTGGATGTATTAGGTCCTTGAAGGCTGTCAGGGCATTTTGTACAGCTAGCATCTCTTTTTGATTGATGTGAAAATGCATTTGTTCCCTGGGCCACGTGCCCTGAATACATCATCTTGCCATATGTGCTCCCCAGGCGTAATCCGATACATCTGTTGTTATTGTCTGCCTGGCTGTAGGTAAGGTGAAAGGCTGTCCCTTGCTGTGGTGATAGGCTTGGGACCACCATCGAAACTCCTGTTGTAGGCAGGGAATCAAGGTTATGATTGTCTCTAGGCTGTGACAATGCTGAGTCCAAACACTTGTTAGATACCAATGTAGTTTCCTCATATGCAGCTTTGCGTATGGAATTAGTAGAATGCAGGATGCCATGAAACCCAGGGCCTGCAGAATTGTTCTTGCAGGGAGCTGGGTCTTTTTTGCCATCATTTGGAAGTAGAGAGTCAGTTGCCTTTGTTTGTCTGGCGTGAGATAAGCCATCTGGGCAGTTGTATTTAAGCTTGCACCCAGGAATATTATCTCTTGAGAGGGCACTAGTTTTGATTTCTTTTCGTTTACTGTGTACCCTAGGCAAATTAGTAACATTTTAACAAATGCCAGGTGCTTTAGAAGAATGTCCTTGCTCTCTGCTTGAATAAGGCAGTTGTCCAAGTAGGGATATATTTGAATTCCTTTTTGTCTGCAAAATGCAATTACTGGTTCCAAGCATTTTGTGAAGACCCTGGGCACAGTAAATAAGCCAAAGGGCAGTGCAGAGAATTGATAATGCATTGCGCCTGCTATAAATATGAGGTATCTTCTGCACGATTGTCTGATTGGGACGTGCAGGTATGCCTCCTTGAGATCCAAAGTAACTAGCCAAGCCTCCTTGCCCAGCATGGGCAGTAGTTGTTGCAGTGTTAACATTTTGAATTTTGGAACATCCAAGAAGGTATTTAAGATTGACAGGTCGAGTATTGGTCTCCACGCTTTGTCTTTTCTGGGTACTAAGAAAAGTCTTGAGTAAAATCCTTGCCCCTGTTCTTCTTGTGGGACTTTTGAATAGCTCCCATATCCATAAGAACAGCAATCTGTTTTTGTTCCTCTGCCCATTGGTTTTGTGGCAGGTTTGGCATACCTTTTAGTTTTGGAAGCATGTGGAAGTGGAACCTGTACCCATGAGAAACTATATTCAGCACCCATTGGTCTTGGGTGATCATGTGCCAATTTTGTTTGAGAAAAGTGCTAGCTTTCCCCCAAGGGGTGCTGTCAACTGGTAAGAGCTTGGCATTTGCAGAGGGAAGTTATTGTGTCTGTTTCCTATAAGGTTGTGATTTGTCTTCTCCTCCTTTGGGGGCTGAAGCACCCCACTGCTTAGGTCTGTAGGAGCCTTGAGGCTGAGATCTGCCTCTTGGGCATCTGTATCTGCCGCTTTGTGGGCTGTCTGACACTGGAAAGGACCAATATTTTAAAGGTCAGTTTCTGCTAAATCTAGGTGGTTGAACCTGTAAGAAATCTTTCACCGTTTGCATAGACTTTGCTTTATCCTACATTTTCTTTGACACCTCTTTTGCCTTAACACCAAGCAAAGTATCATGCTGTAGTTGTTCTTTCAACCAAGCATGTCTTCAAATTACTGAGCCTGTAACTGCGGCTCTACAAGAAGCCTTTAGTGAATCAAAACCACATTGCAGAGTATGCTTTCCCAGTTGTTCAACTACATGCAATAATACCTGCATTTCTTTACTGTCAGGACTTTCTGTATTTGTAACCATTTTCTGCTTTAACAATGACATGAGATACTGTTGATATTTAAGCATATGAAACTGACAGTTTAAAGCTCTTACAGCTAAAGTAGCAGAAGCGTAAACTTTTTCCCCCATCTGTCGAGAGCTCTGGAATCCCTATCTGAGGGGACAGGATTTTTGGCAGTGGAAGCTTTAACCCCTTTAGGACCCTGAGAAATTGTTTCTGGGTCTGCAACGGGGTTTTTGTAAAGAAATTTATGAGAGTCAGGGACCCTGTAGTACCTGTCTGGCTTTACTGGTGCAGGGGGTAAAGAATCTGGAGACAGACTGGATTCAGAAAAAACATCATCTACAATATCAAGCACAGGGGGGATAGCCAGGGGCCTGTGCTGAGACAATAAAAGGAAATCTCTGAGCCTTTTCTTGGATTCTGAGTAATCCTCGCTCTCCCAGTGGAAATGCTCCCTCATGGTGTGCAGGGTTTCCCCAAAAGAATAATCCTCAGGTGGTGAGGCTGAAGGAATGGACTCTTCAGCATCAGAGTCTTCATAAGGAGGGAGAGAATAGCCCTGATCAGAACAACAATCAGAGGAAATGGAAACCTGATCAGAGGAATCATAATCAGTGTCTTGCCTAGGCCTTTTGTCAGGAGGGTGATGGGAGCCCCTGATTAAAGTAATAAGGTCTTTGGCCGTTTTAAGCATCTGTTTCTTTGGCATGGATGACTGTTCTAGAGAATGCTGCACTTGCTTCCTTGTCTTTGACTTTGCCTTTGCTGCTGTTGCAGCCTTAATTGTAAGCTGTGAAGGTCTAAAGACGCCCTCAGAAGCCGGTGCCTGCTTAGCGGCACCGGAACCCATCTGAGGGCATAGTATCCGTAGGCCCAATACCTTGAGTTTCCACAGGCCTCGGGGCCTCCACAAGGCTGCCGGTTACAGCCTGTGGCTCTGAGGTAGCAGGTGTCAGGGGCTGCAAAAGCACCTCACTGAGAACCGGCGACTGGCCTAGAAGAGGCTTCGTCGTCGGTTCTGGACCTTGGATGTCTGTCTCTTTGTCTTTGCGTTTTTTATACATTCCAGTCGTCGGTTGATCCAATGGCATTATATAGTTAAATCTTTGTCCAAAGTAATGTAAAGCAAATTCAAACAGACGTTTAACAGTGCGTTTATTGAATCTAGCACAAAACCAACAACTAGTAATGTTGTGATCAGGGCCAAGGCAAGGAATGCAGTAAGAGTGAAAGTCCTTATGAGGTATTTGCTTCCCACAAGAAATACAATTATTAACTTTTACTGACATCGGACTGGAGCAAGAAAAAGTTTCCCCAATGGGGTACTTAGCTTTATTGAAGACTTCGGTTCTGAAATTCAATTTTGAAAATCTCAGGAGTCGGCCGACCGGCACTTGCGAACTGCTATTGCTTCGGGCACCGCGCGGCAAGAAAAACTTAAGAAAATGGCGTCGGTTGCAACTTTTATACCCCTGGCGCACTGACATCAGGGAAGAGGTGAGAGCAACCGACGCCGGACCAAGACTTTGGAACTCGGGCCGACTGCGGGTCGCCTGCCAGCAGGATAACCCAAGTGTAATGACTGCAACAGTGAAACACTATGAACATCACAGGGAGATTAACAGAATGACAGAGTGATTTCTGAGACCACATCTGGCATGAAAGACAGACTAGTGTGCAACAACTCGATCCCTGTGGAAAATCAGATAAGGATGTCCCACCATGAAAGCTTGCAACTTAAAGCCATCTTACAGGTGCCAGACAAATAAGCAAAACAGTTGAGAGCAGCATGAGCTGCTGGTTCAAAAAGTGGTAAGTTCAATTTTTCAAGAACATAATTTAGGTCCTACGAAGGAGGAATCTGTTTGCAAGGGGGGTTTCATATGAAATTCTTCCTTCATGAACTGTTTTACCACAAGAAACAGGAGAATCCATTGGCAGACAAGCAGAGATGTAGGCTAAATGCACTTTAATGGAAGTATATGATAAACCATCCTGATGTAGCTCACACAACCACTTCAAGACCAGATGGACATTAACCTCAATGGCCCTTCTTTATCCATTTAGGCACCACTTAGAAAGCCTCATCCATTTATATATCCAGTATTTTCTTCTAGGAGGACTTCTGGCCTCCATTAACACATGCTGCACATCCTTGTGAAACAAGTGCCTAAACAGAGTCGAGACCGAATTATCCAGGCTGTCAGTACAAGTTTCTCCACATTGGGGTACACCAATCACCCCTGAGACTGTGTGAGCAGATCTAGTATGGGAGGAAATATGTGGTTACAGCCTTTAGCCAATACTACCAACAGGGAGATCCAAGACTGTCTGGTCTAACAGGGGGTCACCACAATGATTTTGGCATTTCTCTTTGAATTTTCAAAGTACACTGTGAATCAATGAAAATGGTGGAAAGGCACAGGAGCATTCCAGTCTGGGAGAATGAAAATTCATCTGTCCACCAAGCATGGATGCAAGGATGTCTGCAACAAAATTTCACCAGCCAACTGTTTTGAAAGGAAATGAACAGACCTATTTCAGGTGTTCCCCACATCTGGACTAGATGCTACAATACCATTGCCTTAAGCTTCCACTAGTGCAGGTCTGCCCAGGATTTTCTTAATGTGTTGACTACAATGTTCTGGTCTGAAAGTATTATGACACCTGAAGAGTCCGGGATTACTGAGAAGCTGGCTCCCAGGTTATCACTGCCAACCAGAACAGGGGGTAAGACCACTGACCCCCTTGTTTGTGGTACCACATCGCTGTCATGTTGACCCATAACCACAACAGGATTTGGTGTCCAAAGGTAGCAAAGGGCTTTAAAGGCATGAATCAATCTGAGCATCTCCTTGATACTGATGCACTTTCATGCTTCCCTAGGCCTCCAAGCAACCTGCACTTGCATCCCCACTGACACAGCTCTCAAGGTGAAGTCAGACAAATATGTCTGGACAGAATACTGGCATCAGAGGGGAGAAATGAAGTCATGGACAGATACTCAACTGACCTCTCCACCACTGTAACTCTCTTCTGATGAGGGGCAGCACCATCAACAGGGATTCCAATGAATGGAGATGCTGGGTCAAACAACTGAATTTTTCTCATGGGAAGACGGGCCAGTGGTACCATGAGAATCCTGGATGCCATCAATCCAAGAATTTTTATACATTCTCTTGCCAAGGCACAAAATTCCTCTTGGAGGATTTCAGAATCATCTGGTATGACAGGACCTTGTCTTCAGGCAGAAAAAAAACTGTCTTGTTGGAGCTGATCAAATATCCCAGGAAGACGAGTCTTTGCGAGTGTGCCAGACACGACTTTCAGAGGTCCAACTTGAACCTTAGATAGTACAGTAACGTCAAGTCCCCCTCTAGCAATTTCAAATACCTAGACATAGACTGTACAGATCAGCAAGTCATCCAAGTATGGAGAGATGCAAACGCCCAGAGCAAGACAATGGGCCACTACCAGAGTAAAGTATAACGGTAAACACTAGTGGTGTAGTGGATAGCCCAAAGATAAATACAGAAAAAACATATTTGGGCAAGCCAGAGACAAATTTCAGAAGTGATGAACAACAGAAATTTCATGATGGGCAGTTTTTAAGTTCAGGGTCTCCACGAAACAGCTGTCCAGCAACACAGAAAGCAATGTCTGCAGGGTTAGCAACTTAAACATTGGGACCTTGACAAATATATTCAGAAAAGAAAGGTTTAATACTGGCCTTTACAACTTCTTTATGAGAAGCAAGAAAATTCTGCAGCAGAAACCTCTCATTCTTTCTGAAGGAGGGTCCTATTCTATGACCTATGAGCCCAGCATTTGCTGGAGAGTAGAAAGAAATAAAGTCTGGTGTGGTGGATCAGGGTACCCCCCCCCCCCCGGACGGAGGCAGGAGGTCTTTTTACTACCATTTGTAACCCATGTCCAAAATGTTTAGCTGTCATTTGTTGGAGACCACTGACAGCCAGGCTGCCTTGGTGAGAGCAAATTTGACAGATGAGCCACCCAAATGTGGATTTGAAAAAGGTGGGTGATGCACCTCGGCACAGTGATAAGCTGGGAGGGGAGGTATCCTTTTTTTAGGAAAAGAACTTTTCTTGTTCGGTTTGGTGGAGTTGCCATCCTGTCATTTCCTTTTATTGCCTTGGTTCTTGTTCGACAAGAATTTCTGTTTATTAGGCTGCCAAAAGTTATCTAGCTTAAAGGAGAAGAACTTGGAAAATGGTACATTTTCGACATTACTTGCATAATTTACCTGTGACATTCCTGTGTTCATAGATCATTAGCTGCTGTACCAAGCATACAATCACACTCAAGAGGAGCATTCAAAAATTCATTTTTGGATCAGAAAAACTCTTCAGTGCATACTGTATTTATAGAAATATCACACCTTCTAATGTCCTATTGACAAGACTGCGTTTCCAGAAATAGTATCAGCCTCCTTTCAGGGAACTTTTTAAGGCATGTTTTGACACCTGAGAAACATTAGAGACAATATATTCAACACAGACCTTTGCTTTTCAAGAAATAATGCACTAAATCCATCTATACTGTACAAGTATTTCAACACAAAACTTCCACATAAAACATTGCAAGTTAAATATTTACAAAGCTCAATGGTGGATGATGGCTGCTTTCTTCCCCGATATTCTAGCCACTTGCCTAGTTTATCTTGAGGGTCTGTGTTAGAAGACATGGTCCTCTTATTAGAAAATTTCTGGGGACACCAAAGCAGATTTAGCAGACAGAGGGTCTTGAAGGCCAGGAAAGGCCAAGCATAACCTAAATGCCTTAAACAATTTCTTAGGCAAAGCCTCAATAAAGAGATGGGAACTACAAGATTTCTTGCAGACATCCTCCAACACTGGGATTAATGGAAGAAATGTATCAAAGTCTGGGGCTTCCATATTCCAACAGATCATAAACCCTCTTAATCTTGAAGGCAGCCAGAGACAGATCCCCAGATGAACACATCCCTAAATCTATACAACATTTTTGAAAAAGAAAAAAATAAAGTTGTATACTCCTCATAACGTTTCATGTTAGTTTTTCATCTCGCCTTCATTCTTACAGATGGGGTTCGGAGCTGATCCTCGGCTCCGAGTCGCCTAACTACAAAGCTCAATGCCAAGTCCCTATCCCATGATGCGCCTCAAGTTACCTCAGATCTTGTTTGTTACCTCTAATAATACCATATGCCATTCCGTCACTTTTTAAGGTAAATACCATAGGAAAGACGAAGCAAGCATGATAAAACATAAATCTCGGTCCTCAAAAAACCTGGAGGGGGTAGGAGGGTGGGAAGTAAGAATGAAGGCGAGATGAACAACTCACATAGAACGTTATGTGAGTACATAACGTCTTTATGTGAAGTTGTTCTATCTAGCCATTCATTCTTACAGATGGGTATCGCACCAAGCACCACCTTCTCGGGTGGCTCATGGGAGTATGTTTCTCAGGACAGCAGAACCAAAGGAAGCCCTGTCCCTAGAGGCCCTATCGACTTTGTAATGAGTGATAAAGGTACAAAGCTTTGACCAAATGGCTGCAGGACAAATACTGTCATTGGTAGCCTAGCTGAAAAAACAAAAGATGAGACACAGCTCTGGTTGAATGAGCTTAAATTTTGTGTTGTAGAGGTAAATTGGCAGCTGATTAAGTGAAAGTGATGCAATCAGATAATCATTTTGATAGGGTTGTTTTTGCCACAGGCATACCTTTTCAAGAATCTGAAAAGGAAACAAAAAGTTGTTCGGATCTTCTGAATTCTTTGGTTCTAAGTAAAATCTGAACTGGCTGTGAACATCAAGTTTGTGCAGCGTATACTCCAAATTGTTGGTGCGTTTAGGGAAAAACACTGGTAAATCTATAATTTGGTTAAGGTTAGCTTCAGTACAAACTTTAGGTAAGAATGAAGGCTTTGTATGCAGTGAAACTCTGTCAGTAAGAAAAAAAACAAATACGGAGGTTTTATGGACAAGGCTTGTAGTTCTGAGACTCTTCGAGCAGACGTGATGGCTATTAAAAAGATAGTCTTCCAAGACAAAAATTTCAAATCACATTAAGAAGCTGGTTCAAAAGGTGGGAGAATAATCCGTAAGAGCATAAAGTACAGTTGTGTACACTTACCATAAATGTAGATGTTCGAATGTATTCACTGCTGCAGTCATCACATTTGGGTTATCTGCTTACACTAGCCCTCAGTCGGCCTGATTATCAAAGTCTTGGGTCCTGTGTCGGTTGCTGTCTCATCTTCCATGACGTCAGGTAGTCAGTGGTATAAAGCATGCAGCCAACACCATTAAATCAGTTTTTCTTGCCTCAGATGTCAGGTGCTCCCATAATGGGAAGCTATTATATACACAAGGTTACACCGCCAACAAAAAAGCAAATACACCAAAAAGCTTTAAACATAGTAAGCAAGAATAGAGGTATAGCCAATAGACGTCAGGGGGCTGGAGGGAGAGTAACTAGGACTGCAACAGTGAATACACTCGAACATCTACATTTATGGTAAGTGTACACAACTGTACTATGTTCTTCGTGTTCCACTTTTGCAGTCATCACATTTGGGTAGATTCCCAAAGCTAAGGATGTGAGGAGGAAATTAGATAGCATTAGGACCAGCTATAAGGCCCTGCAAGACTGCAGCGGCAAAGCCAGCTCTTAAATTAGAGAAAATTGGCAAATGGTAATGCTTGGTGAAAGTATGTACAGAACTCCGGGTAGCAGCTTCTAGGATGTCCCTGGTAGGGACACCTCTGAGAAAGGCTGTAGAGGTAGATGCAGCCCTGGTTGAATGTGGTCTTACCCCTGTGGGATAGGTTTTTCCATGGTGCTTATAGCAGAAATTAATGCAATGGCCTATCCATTTATAAATGGTTTGCTTTGAAATGGCATTCTCCTCTGCCCCTGCAGCAAATGCCACCAGCAGCTGTTCAGATTTCATGAGAGGTTTAGTCCTGTCCAAGTAAAATCTAAGTTGTCAGTGCACATCTAAAGAGTACAGTATAAGTTCCCCTTTGTTCTGTGGGTTAGAAAAGAAGGTTGGCAAATGAATGGACTGATTAAGAGCCATACTGGATACTACCTTGGGCATGAAAGAGGGATTGGTCCTGAGGGACACCCTGTCCGCATGAAAGATGATGAAAGGCTCCACTGCCATAAGGGCCTGTAATTCAGACACCCTTCTTGCTGAAGTGATGGCTAAAAGGAAGGCTGCTTTCCAAGAAAGGAATTTCAACTCTGTACTTGCAGATGGCTCAAAAGGAGGTACAGTGAGTATTTCCAATATAAAGTTCAAGTCCCAGGCAGGAGGTGGGGCTCTCCTGGGTGGTCTTACGTTTTTGGCCCCTCTGAGGAACTGCTTGAGCAGTGGATGAGAGAAGAGGGGTGGGTTCTGTGTAGTAATGAGCTGAAATGGCTGAGGCATGAATTTTGATGGAGGAAAAGGAAAGGCCTTTGTGAAGCATCTCAGTTAAGTACTGAAGAAGCTGAGGTAAACTGGGCGCTGCTGTGCCCATCCCTTGAGTTTGGTTCCAGGAACAGAATCTTTTCCATTTCTCAACATAAGATTTTCTAGTACTATGCCTCCTTGCCTCCAGAATGACATCCAACATTTGTTTACTGAGGGATGGTAAATACCACCCCCAGCACAAAAGACCACAGTGAAAAACTTCTCAAAAGCAGACTTCACTCTTCTTAAGACTGAGATGGTATCCTTTAAGCCCACTGGGCCAGTGGATACCACATCCCACAATGCCGAATCCTTCACAAATGCTTTCTATGGACATCTCCAAGAATGCATGGATCATGCAATTCCAAATAAATCCAAGTCCCTCTCCACCAAAGGCAAGCGTCCTGTCTGGTGGACCTCAGCCATTAACAAATTGTATAACAAAAGAAGGAAGCTACTGCACGACAGAGCAAAATCCCATAAAGGGAATCCCATAAAGGGAAGACATCTCTGATCAACATTAGCAGAAAACTACGTTCTCTCATAAAAACATCCAAGGCCAACTTTGAGAGAAAAATCGCTAAGGACACTAAAGATAACCACAAAGCCTTCTTCAGCTATGTTAGAAACCTGGGCGGAAACCCTCAGATATGCTCAGAGTTAGTTCACAACAACAAAAAATACACTGAACCCACAGATATTGCCAACATTCTGGCTGATAGGTTCACTGCAAATTTCTCCCCTCCCTCACCCCCAAAAGAAGAAATACTTATCCCACCTGAATGTAATCCCCCTGTCATCTCAGATGTCCAAGTGAAAACCGCCCTCAACAAAGCTAAAAACACATCAATGGGACCTGATGGTATCCCGGGTTGCGTGCTACGTGAACTCCAAGAGGAGCTAAACCCACACATAAAAATGCTATTTAACCTTAGCCTTACTTCAGGATATGTACCTGAACACTGGTGTACAGCAACAGTGGTCCCACTCCACAAAGGGGGTACCTCTACAGACCCTGGGAACTACCGCCCCATAAGCCTGACCAGCCTGGTCTGCAAGGCTATGGAAAGAATCATTATGGAACTCATAAACAGAGACATAGGAGACCTACAGACACTTGACCCCACCCAGTTCGGCTTTGTAAAGGGCAGATCCTGCCTTTTGAACCTGGTTGACTTTTTCGAAACAGTCACTAGAGCCATTGATGAGGGCAAAGCAGTCCATACAGCCTACCTGGAATTGGCTAAGGCCTTCGACACAATACCCCACTCAGGCATCATAGATAAGCTCACCAGCTTAAACGTAAACCCTTAAGTCACTAGATGGGTTACAAACTGGCTAAAGGACAGAACCCATAAAGTTAAAATCGCTGGAGCAATGTCAGACTCAAAGCCAGTCACAAGTGGTGTCCCACAGGGGTCTGTCCTGGGACCCCTCTTGTTCGGCATTTATTTCTCAGATGTTAAAGCAAACATGGGAGGGTTGTGGCTGACAAAGTTCGCAGATGACTGCAAACTAGGCGCCATAGTCGATACATCAGAGGACACATACATCCTACAAAAAGGCCTCACAGAAACGGACAACTGGTGCCGGAGTCACGGCCTTAAACTAAATGCCAAAAAATGTATAGTCATCCCCTTTGGGAAAAACAAAGTACCCACAAATTATCACATAGACAGCAACCCACTGAGTATAGAAAAAGTAATCAGAGACCTAGGGACCCAAGTCGACAGCGACCTCTCATTTGACACCCACGTTGCCAAAGTGGTTAGAAAAACATTCTACCTTGCACACCTCATCATGAAGGGATTCACATCCAGATCCAAGGATGTCACTGTACCCCTATACTCCTCCCTCATCAGACCCATGATTGAGTACAATGCCCCATTTGGTATGTACCTCACCCGGCATTTGCAACAGCTGAAGAGACCACAAAAGTACCTCACCAAGAGGATCAAGGGTCTCCAACATATGTCTTATTCTGCCATACTAAAGAAACTCCAGCTCTATTCAGTAGCATACCGCCTGCTCAGAGGTGATCTCTGCCTGACGTACAAAGCCATGTCCAATCAGGATCTGATGGACATGCTCCACCTCAAAAAACACCTCAAAAAATCCAAATCCATCAGGACCACGAGAGCTAAAGACTTAAACCTTGGCACAAGTATGAATAGGACATACTGGAGGGAGAGATTCATAACCCAGAGGCTTCCTATACTTTGGAACAAGATCCCAGTTCATGTTAGGCAGAGCCCCTCACTGACTCTCTTCAAGAGAAATCTTGATGTGGATGGGAGATCGTAAGTTTACCCCAGGGGTCACATCTGTGTCACTGCTAGACAGGGGCACAGTAAACTAATTCTATTATATAAGGGGACCTTCATTGTGTCACTAATAGACAGAGGCACAATATTCTAAATCTATTCTGTGCATTTTTGCACCATTTCATGGGGTGGCGAAAGCCACATCACTATGGCTAGGCTTACAAATGCCCCAGGGCAGATTGCCTAGTACTAAACTATGAAACTATGAGAGATCAGGTAATTAGCCAGGCCACCAAGTTCAAGGTTTGAAGCTGAGGGTGCAGAATGTGGCCCTCCTGCTGGGTATGGGTCTGAGGCAGGTGCCATGGTACCAGCTGTGACACTGCACAAGAGGGGGTACCAGTGTTGGCATGGCCAGTCTGGTGCAATCAGTATTGTCCTTGGTTTGTCCTGTTTAATCTTTAGTAGTACCTTGGAGAGGAGAGGCAGAGGGGTAAAGGCATGAACTGATAGATTTTTCCAGCTGAAGGACAGGGCATCCACTTTCCAAGCTTGTTTGTGGGGAGTCCTTGTGCAGCATTTGTCCAATTGGTAGTTCTGTGGGGAGGCAAACAGGTGTATATCTGGACTCCCCCATTTGTTTATCAACATGTCGAATGCCTTTGGTTCCAGTTTCCACTCATGTGGGTCCATGAGATTTCTGCTTAGTTCGTCTGCCAGTGTATTTATCTTTCCTAGCAGGAATTGAGCCTGTAGGTGCACTTGGTAGCTCAAGGCTGTGTTCCACACAGCCATAGCTAGTCTGCAGAGAGGGTATGAGTGGGTTTCCCCCTTGATTCTTTATGTACCACTTAACAGTGGTGTTGTCCGTCTTTACCATTAATTGTCCTGGAAGAATGTGGTCCTTGGAGGCTGTCAGAGCATTCTGTATAGCTAACATTTCTTTTTGATTGATATGCAGGTGCATTTGACTTGGGTTCCATTTGCCCTGAATGCACTTCCCTGCCAAGTGAGCCCCCCCCCCCCATGCATAGTCTGATGCATCTGTTAGGGTTTGGGTGGCAAGGGGTAGAGTGAATGGCAGCCCCTCGTTTTGGTGGCAGGCCTCTGCCCACCAAAGGAACTCTAACTGTAGGCAAGGTATTATAGGAATCACTGCTTCTAGATCTTGAGAATGTTGACACCATATGCTTTTTAGATACCATTGTAGTTTCCTCATATGCAGTCTTGCATACTGACTTAGGAGAATGCAGGCCATGAACACCAAGGTTTGCAGTATTTGTCTTGCAGATAGCAGGGTCTTTGTGGCCATTAGTTTGAAGTAAGCTGTCAAATGAACTTTTTTCTCTGTTGTGAGGAAAGCCATCTGGGAAGTTATGTTCAAGCTTGCTCCCAGGAATACAATTTGTTGGCAGGGTACAATATGTGATTTCTTTTCATTTATGGTGTACCCCAGAGAAGTTAGCACCATTTGTACAAACGCCAGATGATACAAAAGTATGTCCTGGCTTTCTGCCTGAATTAGACAATCATCCAGGTATGGGTATATATGAATATTTCTTTGCCTGCAAAAATGCAATGACTGGAGTTAGGCACTTTGTGAATACCCTGGGTGCAGTAGATAAGCCAAAAGGCAGTGCAGAGAACTGATAGTGCATGTAACCTGCTTTGAAGCGTAGCTATCTTCTGCAAGACTCCCTGATTGGGATGTGCAAGTAGGCTTCCTTTAAATCCAGTGCTGTCAATCAGGCATCCTTGCCTAGCATAAGAAGCAACTGGTGAAGAATTAGCATCTTGAATTGTGGGATTACCAAAAAAGTGTTTAGGATAGAGATATCCAGGACAGAACACCAGGAGTTGTCTTTTCTGGGCACCAGGAAAAGTCTTGAGTAGAAACCTTGTCCCCTTTCCTCTTCTGGGACAGTCTGAATAGCCCTTATACTTGAGAGAGAGAACTTGCATTTGAGCCTCTGCCCACTGATTTGGGGGTAGATCTGGTCAACTGTTTGGGGTTGGTAAAGTGTGGAAGTGGAATCTGTATCCTTGGGAAACTATTAAAACCCATTTGTCCTGGGTAATGTGTTCCCAGTTTTTTGCCTGCAGAACAATCTTTCCCCCTAAAGGAGCAGTCAGTTGAGAAGGGCTTGGAAGTTTTAAAGTTAAGTCATTGAGACAGTTTACCAAGGGGGGAGTCTTACTACTCCCTGCTTTGGAAGTGGGAGCCCCCACTGCTTAGTGCTGTGCGTACCTTAGGCCTGAAGCCTGGGTGTTCTGCTGGTTCTGGGTTTGGACTGAGAAGGCCTGGAAGAGGCAGGAAAAGACCAATTCTTAGAGGGCCAATGTCTACTAAATCTTGGAGGGTGTACTTGCAGGAAATCTTTTAACAGTTTGCATAGATTTAGCTTTTTCCTCCATCTTTTTAAGTACTTCTGCTTTGTTGCCAAACAGGCGGTCCTGGTTTAAAGGGAGCATCCAGCAATCTAGCTTTAACATGATCTGGCAAAGATTGCTCCTTAAGCCAAGCATGCCTTCTAAATACAGACCCAGTGACAGCCCTGCAAGATGCCTCTAGTGAATCAAAACCACATTGCAAAGTATGTTTTCCAACTTGTTCAGCAGAATGCATTAAATCCTGTAAATCCTTATTTTCAGCACAGTCAGGAATCAACATTTTTTGTTTAAGCAATCCAATAATATGCTACTGATACTTTAACATATGAAACTGTCAGTTTAAGGCCCTAATGGCCAAGGTTGCAGAAGTGTATACCTTCTTACCCCATCTATCCACCGCCCTGGAATCTCTATAAGAGGGGGTAGGATTTTTGGCACTAGTAGCCTTAATGCCCTTGTGTCCTTGTGAAATGGTCTCAGGATCCGCAGTAGGATTTTTAAAGAGGAACTTGTGAGAGTCGGGAACCCTGTAATATCTATCTGGTTTTCTGGGAGCAGGAGGTAAGGAGTCAGGGGCCAAGCTAGATTCCGAAAAGGCATCATCAACAATGTCCAGTACAGGGGGATAGGCTAAAGGCCTGTGTTAGGGCAGGAGTAAGAAATTCCTAAGCCTCTTTTTAGAATCATAGTAATCCTGGCTTTCCCAGCAAAAATGCTCCCTATGAGTATGCAAGGTTTCACCAAAAGAGAAATGCTCTGGAGGGGAAGCAGAGGAGATAGAGTCCTCTGCATCAAAATCCTCATAGGTAGATAAGGGTAAATCCTGGTCATCAGAGGAAACAGAAATTTCAGAATCCTGATCACAGGAATCCTAAGCAAATTCAGTCCTCGGCCTCTTAGAGGGGGAAGGTTGGCTTCCCCTGATTAAAGTAATAAGGTCTTCAGCCATTCTTATCATTTGTTTTTTTAGGCATAGAGGCCTGACCATGCAGTCTGGGTGTCTGTTTTCTAAGCATGGATCGAGTTTTAGGCCTTGATATGCAAGTCAGTAGGCCTGAATACACCCTCAGAAGCTGGTGCCTGCACAGCGGCTCCGGATGCATCCAAGGTACAGACATCCGCAGGTTCCACAGTTGAAGCATCTCGCGGCATACTGGACTCCGAATGGGTCTCAGTAGAGGCCTGCGAATCTTAAGTAGCAGGTATCAGGGGCAGCGAAAGCGTCTTACTGAGTACCGGCGAAATGGCGACTAGCTTAGCTTCGTCGGCAGCTTTGGACCCAGGCGGCTTGTCTCCGTCTTTATCTTTGCGTTTTTACGGAATGTCGGTAGTCAGGTGGCTTACCGAAGCCATATCTAGGCAATTGAACCGAGTACCAAAATATTTAGAAGTGTAAATATACCGACGACAAATAGTTCATTGTTTAAATAAGGCACAAAACTGAAAGCGCGGTACGTCGTGGCCACGGCCTAGGCAAGGAATACAGTAAGAATGAAAATCTTTATGAGGTATTTGCTTTCCACAAGAACTACAATTATTGACTTTTACTGACATCGGTTTAAAGCAAGAAAACGTTTCCCCAATGGGGTACTTAGTTTTAGCTGAAGACTTTGGTTCTGGAACAGAAATTTCAGGAGTCGGCTGACTGGCACTCACTAACTGCTTCTGCTTCGGGCACCGCACGGCAAGAAAGACTGATGTAATAGCGTTGGCTGCATGCTTTATACCCCCGACTACCTGACATCATGGAAGATGAGATAGCAACCGACGCAGGACCCAAGACTTTGATAATCAGGCCGACTGAGGTCTACTGCAAGCAGATAACCCAAATGTGATGCCTGCAACAGTGAAACACAATGAACATAATTTAGGTTCCAAGGGGTATAAGGGGATTTAACTGGTGGTCTAAGGTGGAAAGTCCCTTTGAGAAAGGCTTTGGATAGTTTGTGTGACATTAAGTTAAAGCCTTCAGTACCAAGATGAAAATTAGAGATGGTGGCAAGCTACACACGAATTGTAGCCGCAGCCACTCCTTTGTTGAAAAGCATAGTTAAAAATTCTAATACAGAAGAAATAGAGGCTTGGTAAGGTTCAATGTTATTCTGAGAAGCCCATATGGAAAATCTCTTCCATTTGCTGACACAACGTCCTAGTTGAGGATTTCTGAGAAGATATTAAGATATGTTGCGTTTCCAAAACACCAATTGCCTGGTACCCGAAAGCTGTACACAATAACTCCTCTGCTCGAACAGGTAAAAAAGATTTAATATTAAATACGATGTAAATACAAAACAAAAATTACATCCACCACAAGTTCCAGGCTAAGCGCTTTCATCTGGCAAAGCAGACTTCATCAGAACAACATATAGCTGGTTCTGTTTCATTTAAATACACATTTTTTGTCGCCAATTATTATTTAAAAAGACAGTGCTTGTTTTACTTTAAAAACATGACCCATATAAATATGATGCATACAATACTAAATGCACAACAGTTCATTGATACAAAACAACAAAATCAATACGTACTACAATAACATTAATGAAAATAAATAAAATAAATAAAAACCATGAATAATAATGCTTTTTCACGTAAGGATATGATAGGATATTAGTATGAAACCATTTTTGATTTTGGCAAAAGAGATATCATTGTGTCCAAGCTGTGGCTGTGTTGAGACCATACGCTTTTTAGGTACCGCTGTAATTTCCTCATATGCAGCTTTGCAAATGGTATTAGTAGTATGCAAGATGCCATGAAGCCCAAGGCTTGCAGAATTTTTCTTGCAGGGAGTTAGGTCTTTGTTGCCATTGTTTTGAAATATTGAGTCAGCTGTAGTTGTTTGTCTGGCGTCAGATAAGCCTTCTGGGCCGTTGTACTCAAGCTGGCACCCAGGAATGTCACATTTTGTGAGGGTACTAGTTTTGATTTCTTTTCGTTTACTGTGTACCCTAGGCAACTTAGAAGATGTTTTACAAAAGCCAAATGTTGTAGGAGGATGTCCTTGCTTTCTGCTTGGATAAGGCAGTCGTCCAGGTATGGGTATATTTTAATTCCTCTGTCTGCAGTATGCAATTACTGGTGCCAGGCATTTTGTGAAAACCCTGGGCGCAGTGAATAAGCCGAAGGGCAGTGCAGAGAATTGGTAATGGGTTGAACCTGCAATGAAACGGAAGTATCTTCTGCAATTTTGTCTGATAGGGACATGCAGGTATGCCTCCTTGAGGTCCAACGTTACTAGCCATGCTTTCTTGCCCAACACGGGAAGAAGCTGCTGTAGTGTTAGCATCTTGAATTTGGGTACTTTTAAGAAGGTGTTTAGAATTGAAAGGTCCAGAATTGGTTTCCAGGCATTGTCCTTTCTGGGGACTAGAAAGAGTCGAGTAAAATCCTTGGTCTTGATCCCGTGTGGGTACCAGCTGAATGGCTCTCATGTCCATGAGAGCTGTAATTTGTTTTCGTGCCTCTGCCCATTGATTTTGTGGCAGGTTTGGCCTTCCTCTTTTCGTTGGCAAGGTGTGGAAATGGAATCTGTATCTTTGTGAAATTATGTCTAGGACCCATTTGTCCTTTGTGACGATGTGCCAGTTGTCTGAAAAAAGTGCTAATTTTCCTCCCAAGGGAGCTGCCAAGAGAGTCTTGCTTGGCCATATGAGGTTTAACAGAATGAAAGGACTTCCTGCGCAAGTGCAAATGCACGGCTCCAAGGTTATGAATAAGCATAAAAAAGAAAGGATTAGAGCCAGCAAACTGTGTCCTGGTGAAATAGTTTTACTCTTTTGGACAACAAGAAAAACAGACCGGTATCAGCTGGCAGTCCATACACAGCCTTCCTCAGTGTAATACAATCAAATCAAATGCTGTCATATAAATAGTACAAAAAAGAACATGATTGGTTGACCTAGAATTGTTCATTAAGCCCTGGTGGAAATAAACCACCTAACTTAATAATCCATTTTTTCTCCTTAGAGTTTAACAGAGAGTGCAAACCCGTTTTATTCAATTTTTTGCCCTTTATAATATCAATTACAGTAAAAGAAAACTTTGCAGTAGGGTGTGTGATGTGGTGTTTGTATAGTGCATTTTGAACTTTACACTTTTTGATGTTGCTAATGTGTTCAGAAATCCTGAGTCTCAGAGGCCGTAAGGTTTGTCCTACATAAAATGACCCACAAAAACATGTGGCCAAGTAAATGACCCAGTCCGAACTACAATTAGCAAAAAAGTTTATATCATACACCACAGAAGACTTTTTGCTGGAAAACAGCTTGGTTTTATTAACTCTGCTGCAATTAGAACAATGGCCACATGGAAAGCAGCCAATGAGAATCTCCCCCGTTAGTGTGGTTTGTATATAATGTTCCGTACCTGAATCATGTGGATGTTTAAAATGATTGAAACAACCGCTCAGATTCCTACCCTTTCTGAAGGAAAAAAGACATCTTTCAGGAATAACCTTAGATACCTCAATATCATATTGTAATATATTCCAATGCCTATGCACACTCTCTATAAGCGTGTCAGAATTTCTACCATAAGTCGTAGTAAACCTGATTGTTTGTGAAACCCTGTGGTTATGCTCCTGATAGCATAACAGATCCTCCCTCTTGAGTTTGTTAACCTTGTTACTGGCATCAAGAACATGTCCCATTTTGTAGCCCCTGCATCTGAATCTATCAGTAAGGTCCTTACTCTGTTCCCGGTATGAAGACTCATCAGAACATATTCCTTTCATTCTGATGAATTATGATTTGGGAATATTTTTGGCAATATGTGGTGGGTGGAAGCTGGAGGCGTGTAAAATAGTATTATATTCAGGATGTTTCCTGAATACCTTGGTGTCTGAAGTATGGTCAGGTAATCTGTTAATCAGTACATCTAAAAAAGTAATGGTATTGATGTCATAATGTACTGTGAACTGTAACCCCCATTTGTTATTTAGATAGACCAAAAAATCAAACAATTTATCAACTCCACCCTTCCACACCAACCAACAATCATCCAAATATCCAATTGATGCAAATAGATGTTTTTATGGCCATCATAAATGAGATCACGTTCAACATAAGCCATAAATAGATCAGCATAGATGGGGCAAAGGAAGACCCCATCGCTGTTCCCTTTATCTGCCAATAGCAGGTTTCTTGATAAAAGAAAACATTATTATTCAAGACATGTTCCGCAAGGGCAATCAAAAATTTGTTGTACTCCATTGAGTATAGTCCTGCTACACCAAGCCAATATGCTAGAGCTTCTAAACCACCATGATGTGGAATGTTCGTATACAGAGCACTCACATCTAGGGTACACATAAGCCAATCAGATTCAAGCTGCGTTTCGGAGATAATTTGCAAAAAATTGGTCATATCACGTAAACGCGAGCGTATAAAAGATAACAATGGTTTGACTTGCTTGGTGAGATAAAGGGACAAGGGTACAGTGATAAAACCCTTGCCTGACACAATAGGTCTACCCGGAGGGTTGACCGGATCCTTGTGTATTTTAGGCAGGAAATAAATATATTGATTCATTGGATCCTGAATCATGAGTTGGTACATGGTATCACTATCAATGATGGCTATACCCCTGGCATGCATCAAAAAATCATCAATTTCTTTTTTAAACTTAAAAGTGGGATTAATAGCCATTTCAAGATAGTATCGTTTATCTGAGAGTTGTCTTCTTGCTTCCTTGTCATAATCTAACCAGTTTAAAACCACTACTGCTCCTCCTTTGTCAGCTGCTATAATGACAATATCATGATTTTTCCGTAATTCATCAATAGCCACTTGTTCAGTCCGTGTAATGTTATTCGATCTAGAACATGAATTTGTTCTATGAAAATGTAAATCTTTGAGAATGTTATTTTAGAATTGTTGTACAACCGGATGCATAGGAGGCATAAATTGTGATTTTATGGTAAATAAATTTATCATGAGTATAGTCATTACCTTCATTGCTGAAAAAAAGTCAGAAGTTAAGTAATCTACAGTAAGACACAACATCTTGTGCTAAAACATCCTCAGATATAAAAAAGCCAGGTACAAATGTGAGGCCTTTATTCAAAACAGACAATTGAATTGGTGTTAAAACATAGACAAATTCAGGATATTTTGATTATACAAAACAGTTATTTCTGCATTGCCAGTTTGAGTAAGCACTGAATATTTTTTATTTGACCTGTGTTTTCTACCCCCCCCCGCTGGTATTTGCCCCTAAAGGGTCCCCCCTGAGGGGGTCCTTTTGGGAGACGGTGAACCTGATGCAGTTTGTGCATCGTTCTCAGCACAGGATGAAAAATCTGTAGATGATCCTGTATCAGAATTGCGATTTTTCAATATTGATTTTGGTCTTTATCTCTTAAATGGCCGTATCGATTGTGAGAAAAATCTCACATGTTTGGTGCTATTACCAAAAGGATTTCCACCTTGGTAATCATGTTGATCCCTATTAAACTTCTTAATTTTTCTAGATTTCAATTGCTCTTCCAATTTGTTAAGGTCATTAGCCACTTTGGCAAGTTGTGTTTGAAAAAATAATTGTCCCTCAAAAGGTTTAACATCATCGGCCAGTCTGAGCACAGTATCAGCCTCCCGATCCACTGTGCGATCATAAAATTTAGCTAATGCTTTTACAAAGGACATAGTGGCTTGTTGCTGTATATCAGCCCATTCACTGTTAAGTGCCTCATCCACTTCACTGACAAGAGGCTGTGTTCTCACTCTCAAACCCCATGGGGTTATATTTTTGGCAATATAAGCCTTAAATAATTTGGAGTGCCAAACATTTGTCCTTAGTATTCTAAGATGTTTATGTAATTTGTCAAAACCAATGTTGCACATGGTTTCCGGACCCATCAGTTCTACTGTGTCACAATCACTAATGCCAGGACCAAGACCAAAAACTCCCAGGTCTTCACGGTCAGCTGACAATCCGGATACCAAACTTAAAAGATCCATTGGGTAAACAGTCAAGCACTCAGAACACAACCAAATGAAAAATAGAGCCAATTACAACAATAATAGCCCAAAATCTGCTATGTCAAAAGGCTCTACAAAAAAGAACAAGAGACAATAATAGCAAGATCACAAAAAATCAAATGCTACGTCTCCTTATTAGCAAATATTATGAGAGAACACAAGCCTATTCAGATGACCAATGAGACTAAAAAACTCCAAAATATATATATAAAAAAATATATAGTATATATATCGTGTTTCGGAAGTCACCAATAATGATGCTCAGACTGGTCAAAACCTATTGTGACTGGAAACACACACACATGAAAAGTATTGCATCAAAAAAGGGGCAAAGCCCCTATCAAGGTAAGCCCAAGTAAAATGCCCGGTAGTGTCTACAGTCTATCCAATAATTGGATGTATCATGCCATTGGCCATAATTACTGATGTTAACTAAAAAGCTATTATGTTCAAATAGAACAGAGAATGTTATCCCTGTAAAAACCAGTACCCTAATTGGTTAGAACAATAACTATAGTATTATAAACAATGGAAATCCAAACAAGCAATAGTTCAAGATTGGCCAAGAACTCTTATCACAAATGATACAAGTTATAAGCTTTCTGTAAAAATAGGCATAAAAAGGTTAGAACATACACCATGTTCAACTAAATCTTGAACAACTGAAATTAACCATGTTCAAAATAACTGATTGCGATTGCTGACCTATAAAAAGACAAATATTTAGATGGTCAAATGATGTATGAATCAAAAACATCATATATAAACTGTCAGCTTGTAGTCAACATAACCATTAATGCCTCAAAGTTGCTACTGAAACAAAATAGATGGTTGTGATCACTGGCCTATAAAAAGACAAATGTATAGATAATCAAATGATGTGTAGATCAATAGACAGCATATATATACTGTGATCGTATGATCAACAAAACCATTAATGTCTCAAAGTTGCCACAGGATATCACAAATAACATAAGTTAAAGTCCCAAAACACAAACACATTTTGTCCAGCTGAAAAAACACTATATAGTACTTATCAAAATGTCCCGTTTCTTTAGATGGTGTAACCAATAGTCCCGATGTTTCCAAGCATACAAAATTAACAAATTAGTCCAAAACCCACGAATAGGTAAACGATATGTCCGTAATTGAAAAATAATCCAAAAAAAACAGGAAAGTAGTATCCAAATATGGCAGACGCCGGGTCGTACATTTAAATAATAAATAGTACGAATCTAGTAAACTCCTGTAGAGATGGAATCCAATTTAAAAGAAGTCAACATATGATGGTGAAGATATCCTCGCAGTAAACGATTGTACGAATAACATTATAGCACTAAAAACCAAGCGATTATACCAGTTCCAACACACAGTTATTACTGGAATAGCGCATTAGTCCTGAAGCAAAATTTCCGATAATGAACCATAGAGTTAGTTCCATGGCAATATTGACGAGTGAACACGAAACCAATATTAAAAATAATATTCAGGAAAACCAACTAAATGTTATAATTAACGCTGTAGAAAACTCCACAGACTGCACCAGGCGAACAGGCTCCCAGCAGGATGTAGAAAGTGGTGCAACAGAATGAAAGTACTTTCTGCACGAGTGCAAATGCACGGCTCCAAGGTTATGAATAAGCATCAAAAAGAAAGGATTAGAGCCACCAAACTGTGTCCTGGTGAAATAGTTTTATTCTTTTGGACAACAAGAAAAACAGACCGGTTTCGGCTGGCAGTCCATACACAGCCTTCCTCAGTGTAATACAATCAAATCAAATGCTGTCATATAAATAGTACAAAAAATAACATGATTGGTTGACCTAGAATTGTTCATTAAGCCCTGGTGGAAATAAACCACCTAACTTAATAATCCATTTTTTCCTTAGAGTTTAATAGAGAGTGCAAACCCGTTTTATTCAATTTTTTGCCCTTTATAATATCAATTACAGTAAAAGAAAACTTTGCAGTAGGGTGTGTGATGTGGTGCTTGTATAGTGCATTTTGAACTTTACACTTTTTGATGTTGCTAATGTGTTCAGTGACACATATCAGTATTTAAGAGTGGAATTACCTACTATGGCCACTATTATAGGTATTCCTAAAGTTCATAAAAATTTGACACACCCCCCTTTTAGACCGACAGTAACGGGAAGTAAGTCAAAAACGTATCCTTTGGGTGTTGCCATTGATAGATGAGTAAAACCTGTGTACAACAATATTCCCCATCTTATCAAGGATTCGTAGATGTTTTTAGGACATCTAACACAACAAATATGGAATAGGGATTTAATTTTTATTACCAGTGACGTTATTGACTTATTTTCGTGTATCCTGAAAGAGAAAGGGTTGGAATATTTCAGTAATAGCTTGAGGAAATATTCCAATATGGATTGGGATTGTATTTGTCTCATCACTGACATGATTGGACTTGTGTTGGACCATAATTATATACATTTTGAAAATCAATTTTTCAGACAAACTAGGGGAGTAGCTATGGGAGCATCTTGTGCTCCCATATTTGCTAACCTAGTTATGCTTGAATGGGAAACTGAATTGTTGTTTAAGTGTGAATATTTTCAATATATTCTCTATTATACGAGATTCTTAAATGATTTATTTTTGTTATGGAAAGGTCCCTCAGACAAGATAAATTCTTTCATCAAATATATCAATCAAACTGACTTTTTAAAATTCACATATAATACTAGTGATAGTGGAATTGCATATTTAGACACGTACATTAGTCATGGGGATGGAGGGTTTGTATCATGTATTTATAGAAAAGAGACCTTTTCCAATGATTATTTGGAATTTAGTAGTAATCATCCCCAATATGTATTTAAAAATGTTTTGTAAGGGGCAGTGTATTAGGGCAGCCCAAATGTCATCAACCATGGAAAATGTACACAAAGAATTAGACTTTATCAAGTCCATGTTTATGGATAGGGGGTATCCTGGTCACCTGTTGAGTGATGTAGTAAATTATGTAAGTAACGAATGGGGTAAAAAGTATGTAACCTTTACTTGGAAATCCAATGTGTAACACCTATAACAAAATTAGGAGTACTAATTTAGAACATAGTAATAGGGTTTGTGTGTTGATGTATTCTCCGGTGGCACAATATATTAAAAATATTATTAAAGGACATTGGAATTTGTTAACTGTGGATGAAGAAATAACTAGAACATTGGGAGTATATCCGAGTTTTGTATATAAAACTGGACTTAATATTAAGAGATTATTGGAATCCATGACTAACACATATGATAAGAAAAGGAACACCACAGGAACTAGAAAATGTGGAGCATGCACCAATGTCATGCAGTTAACAACGTTGAAGGATGCAAATTGGGCAATTTTAATAAGACATATATAAAATGCAGGGTAGGTAATTGTAATACCAAATTTGTGGTTTATTTAGCTACATGTGTAACTTGCCCTGTATTTTATATAGGAAAAACGGAGAGGCAGTTTAAGCGTCGTATATACGACCATTTATATAGTATTAGGGTCAACGATAAAAACAACGCTTTATATAGACATATACTTAAAAGTGGTGACACTCACCATTTTAAATTTGCTATTATTGATCATGTTGATATACCTTCCTTCGGAGGAAATATTAAGGCCCAATTAGCCATGAAGGAAAGTATATGGCAGATGTTAACAGATGCCACTAGACCACCCGGAATCAACGATCATATTAGTATCAAACCATTTTTGATTTTGGCATAATTTTCATATCCTTACATGAAAAGCATTATTATTCATGGTTTTTATTTATTTTATTTTCATTAATGTTATTGTAGTACATATTGATTTTCTTGTTTTGTATCAATGAACTGTTGTGCATTTAGTATTGTATGCATCATATTTATATGGGTCATGTTTTTAAAGTAAAACAAGCACTGTCTTTTTAAATAATAATTGGCGCCAAAAATGTGTATTTAAATGAAACAGAACCAGCTATACGTTGTTCTGATGAAGTATGCTTTGCCAGATGAAAGCGCTTAACCTGGAGCTTGTAGTGGATGTAATTTTCGTTTTGTATTTACATCGTATTTAATATTAAATCTTTTTTACCTGTTCGAGCAGAGGAGTTATTGGGTACAGCTTTCGGGTACCAGGCAATTGGTGTTTTGGATTTTTTATATTGTCGCTTGTGTTATATATGTTGCGTTTTGTTTGAGAGGTTATGGAACCTGGCTATGTTGGGAATGGGAGCAGCCAAGTTATCAATTTTAGTGACTGAAGGGAGGGATGAAGAGCCCTCGATGAGTGCATCAGAAGGTCCGGAACTGGGTCCAGAATCCAAGGCTCTTCCAACAGAGGAGGTCGAAGGAAGGGGAACCAAATCTGACAAGGCCAATGAAGGGCTATTAGAATGATGATCCTTCCCTAGGCTTTGGCTTTCTGTAATACTTTGGGTATCAGGGGAATTGGTGGGAATGCATAAAGGAGACCCGAAGGCCAACCGTGTATGAGTGCATCCCTTGGGGAATTTCCCAGTGGGGGAATCAAGGCAAAGTAGCTTCTGCATTTTATGTTCATGGGGGATGCAAAATGATCTCAGCAAGGCTGGCCCTTTTTGCGGAATATTCTTTTCGCTATTTCTTTTTTGAGGGACCACTATTGAGGCAACAAAATTGCCCTGCTCAGTTTGTCTGCAATCACACTGGATTTCCCCGGGATGTGCGATGCTATCAGAAAGCGCTGGGTGGCTGTAGCCCACTGTCATACTCTTTGGGCCTCTCAACAAAGGGGATAGGACCTGGTTCCTCCTTGTTTAAGTACCAGACCACTGAGATGTTGTCTATCTGAATCGCAATTGTCCCCAGAGGACGAGTCTCCTGAAAATACTGCATCACCAAGAGTACCGCTCTCATTTCCAGGACACTGACATGCAGATGTTTCTCTTGTTCAGTTCTTGTGCCCTGGGCTGTTCTTCCCTGAAAATGCCCCCCCCCCACCCGATCAGGTAAGCATCCGTGGTCACTGTGGCCGATGGTGAGGATAGGATAAAAAGACGACCTATCGTTACTTGGAGAGAGGTCAACCACCACCAAAGATCCATTCTGCATGTGTTTGTTAGAATAATGAGATGTGACGTGACATTGGGAGCTCTTGATACGACCAGTGTGTGAACAGAAGCCATTGTAGAATCCGCATATGACCCAATGGAATTGCTATTATTGCAGCTGCCATCATACCCAACAATTTTAGCACTTCTGAGGCTGGCATCTTGTCTCTGGAAATGACATTCAGAATTTGCTGACGAAGTATTGATATCCTTTCTAAAGGAAGCTTTAAAGTGGTGGTGGTGTCCAAATCTCCTCCGATAAAAATGATATGTTGCGATGGAGACAAGACAGTTTTTCTAAATTTATGGTAATCCCGAGTTGATTGCAAAGAGTAACTGTGGTGGTCCCTGGCTTGTATAAGCTGATGCTTGGTGGTGGCGGACAGGAGCCAATCGTCCAGGTACAGAAACACCTGGAATCCCAAATGCCTCAGGTGAGCCATGACCACTGCCATACATTTGGTGAACACTCTGGGAGCTGTAGTGAGACCAAAGGGCAGGGCTTGAAACTGGTAGTGACTGGCTCCCAGCCGGAAGTGTAGATGATCCCTGGATGGTCTGGCCATTTTTATGTGGTAGTACGCATCCTGGAGATCTATCGAGCACCTCCAACTGTCTTTCCCTAAGAAGGGAAGTATCGACTGTAGTGTGACCATTCGGAACTTCTCTTTCTTGACAGATCTGTTCAGTCCGCTGAGGCCCAAAATAGGTCCCCAGTCCCCTGTCTTTCTGGAACTAAAAAGAATCTTGAGTAAGTTCTGGATCCTATCTGGTCTGCTGGGACTGGTTGGATGAATCTTTTCTAGCAAACTTTAGACCTCTACTGTTGCTTGTTTCCTTTACCTGGGTGGAACATCCGGGATTTTTCTTATCAAGGGGGGAGGAGTGGCGAAGGGAATAAAATATCATCTGGAAATTATGCTTTGTACGCAGTTGTCGATTATAATTTTTAGCCAGGCGTCTGGATACAAAGATAAGCAACCCCTGACTGCCTCCAGAGTAGGACAGCCAGGCCTCGTCTTAGGAGCGTTGGTAGGGCTTCCCAAAGAAATTATCTCAGTCACCCTGATTTTTGCGGACACCCTCTACCCAGAGGTCAGCGTCTTCTATTATTGCCCCCCTACTCTTCCCCTGGAGGGGGGTTCACCATGTGTGTGCAGAAAGGCTCGTTGGGCTTTTTGAAACCACATCTTTCCCCCCTTTTGACCCTTGGGGTAGGGTCTAGTAGGGGTAGAAAAATGGACTCCAACAGCAGAGTCTTTCCTTCCTTTTCACATCTGATCAGAGTTTCCTTAACTCTGGGACCGAAAAGAGACGAACCATCAAAAGGGGTGTTGACAAAGTATGCCTTATAGGGCTCTGCAAAGAAACATATGTGCATCCAGGAGCGTCTCCTAAGAGCAATTCCTGTACCCGCTACCCTACTCATTCCATACGCTGCATATGAAATCAGACGCAAGAGTTAACTATGGAATTAAGGATAGCAAGCTGGGACACAACCTTGTCTGCAGTTCCCTCAGTTACCATACCCTGTAGAGCATCTCCAAGCTCTTTAAGGTCGTCCCGTTGGAGTCTTGTAAAATATATGAGGTAGATCAGTGAATGCATGGCAAAAGTCGCTGAACTAAACATGCGCTTCTCGTATCTATCTGATATGCTAGAGTCTCTGAGGAGGATGGACAGAGGAAGAAGTTTCTAACATCTCCTTTTTGGTGGCTGCCACCACCATGGCATCAACAGGCACTCCCTTTGTGAGAAAGGTCTTATCGTGAAGGGCAGAAATAAATTTATTGGGGCTCATAGGGACAGGCTCCATGGTGTCAGGAGGCTCCCACACCCATCGTGAGACCAGCTCCATAAGCTCATTGAAGGACGGAGACACCCAAGAGGTGGAGGGCTGAGACCCAAAAGTTTTCAGGAGGACTAACTCATCCTCAGTAGGGTTGGTGGGCTTCCAGCCACCCCTCTGCTTTAGGATTTCCAAGATATCTGCAAATGAGATGAGGGGGACCCTTCTGATTCATCCAAGTTGGTGTCAGATGTGATACACTCCTGCAGGGAGTCTAGATACATCCTCTTGCAAATTCTCTTCCTGGGAACCTCATCAGTGGGAGCTTCTGGTGAGGTCTCGGAAGAGCAGGGACCACCCAATGGGGCTTCCTGAGGCTTAGGGTCTCTACACTTCAAAGGGATCTGTGAGGCAGTAGTAGACACAGGCGCTTTTAGGGAAGAGAAAGTCGGCCCTGAAGTTGTGGATATCCTGGGGGACATTACTCTCCTCATGGCTTTAAAGGCATCTCTGCTCCAGTGGGAAGGAACCCCTGGATCCGAGGAAACAGATGATTCTCTCAGCACCAGGACAGCTCATCCAGAGGTCCCATGAGGTAAAGATGGAACTGAAAGATAAGCGCAACTATCCTCCCCGGACCCGACCGGTGAGTGACTGCTCCTAGACTCCTCGATGGGTACTGAGAAGGCCCAAGTAATCGGAACCGATGGCACTGGAGCAGGCTTCGGTTCTGAAGGCTCCACAATCATCAGCTCTTACTGACAGATATGGCTCAGAGGATGAAAAAAAGAAGATGGAGGAACAGTTTTCGGTTCCAAAACCACTTAATTCAGAGCCGATAAAATTTTTGCAAACGCTTGTGCCACTAACAACTTCTGCACCACACGATCCACATCCAAATCCGATAGGCTTATCGAGGACCGAGAAGAGTGGATCGAGGATGCCACTGATTGTAATATAGGTGACTTAAGTACTTTGGAGACCGGTTCCAGGACTGGGAACCGGCTCCAAAAAAGTTAAGACGCTCATCCCCAAAGGCTGTGGAGTCGACGTCAATGGCTTTTTAGATGTTGTCGGATCCGAAACTCTATGCGCAGATGAAGAAGACTTAGAACTTTGATGATTTCGGGGATTTGCCAGCTTTATCCTGGTCAACCAAAGCTTCCTGAAAAGATGATTTTACAAGTCCCTCTGTCAATCAGCTTGTTTTTTCTTTCATGCAGGACCCTGCTACTAAAAGAATGGCAGATGGAACAACTCTCTTGTAAGTGCAGGGCATCCAAACAGTAGACAATTAACGTGACTATCGGTCAGAGACATTTTCTGTCCACACTTTGGACATTTTTTAAAACCAGACTTGGGTGGTTTTTCCTGATCAGCCATAAGCAATTTTTTTAAATGCACACAAGAAACAAGTATTAAAGTCACGCACACAAGTGTTCAAGTCCAAACAACCCACAAGTACTTTAAGATATAAGCAGCTCTTAAAACATCTGCCTCTGACACTAAATAGAATCTAACTATTAACTGCAACAACTCTTATAAGCTATAAACTACTAAACACAATCTACTAAACTCTGTTATTAATACAGCCCTTAAAAAATAAATGAGCTCTGTAATACTAAACAGAGTCTAAGTGTTATAAATACACACTCTAAACTACTAACACTCTGCTAAGGTGCACCAAAAAGAAGGGAAAGAAGATAAAGGCCCGATAAATTAAGGCCAACAAGGCTATAAAAGCACTATGAAAAAGTTAAGCTACACACTAATAGAAATTTTGAAAGTTATTAAATTGCAAAAAAACTATTAATAGACAAATTTTTCTATACTGGCCCGAGCTGTGAGTAAACCTCCAATATGTTGCAGTGGCAAACAAGATCTGAGGTAACAAGGGGCATCATGGGATAGGGACTTGGCCTTGAGCTGTCTGAAGACCTTGAGCTTTGTAGTTGGCCGACTTGGAGCAGAGGTTCGGCTGCGAACCCCATCTGTAAGAATGAACGGTGAGATAGAACAACTTCACATCATCTGTTTAGGTACTTGTTCAGAGGAACTTGAATAATCTGACTCAAGACAGGTCAGAGTCCTCTTACACAATCTCAAAAAAAGAAGATCCTTAGTAGAATGACCAGTAGTGGAAGTGCCAGTGTTACTCATAACCTGGGAATGCACTCTATAATAAACTGCCTGAACAATGGATACAGTGTTAACGATCATCTCAGGTGAAAACCCAGTCAGACTGCTGTCCCACCACCTGTTGGGACTTCTCCCTCTTTCTGGCATACACAATACTAATGGGAAAATCCCTTGTGGGGGGGGGGATATCAACATTGGCAACAGATTCATCACCCCTGATTTCCCCTACACCTGAAGGATATGGTTCTCCCACATCTGAAGTAGGCAATCGTACAGCCCCCCAAGGATGAGTCTGACTCTTGTTGTCATGAACAGTTGTGGTACTATGACTACTCCTGGGGAATGGGAAGAGAAAATGAGTGGTCCAAAAGCCTGCCTGAAGCCAAGGCTACTGCAGTGCCACAGGCATATTTTATTTATTTCATTTTTTAGGTACAGATGTAAAGATGGGGGGGGGGGGTCTGAGTCCATTAAGTCAGGGGAAAAGAACCTAGTCAACTCATTATCAAACTCTGGCTGCATGGCCAAGCACAGTAAGATGATGGACAAATCCCACTTTTTTCAGTAGCACAGTTCAAAGCACACAATGCATGCACAAAAAGTCCCCCAGTTTTATACAAAAAGTGTTAGTTTCAGTCAAAATGAATGGATACAGTCTAAAAAGTACAGTTGTGTACACTTACCATAAATGTATATGTCATTCACTGTTGCAGTCATCACCTGTGAGTTATCCCTGCTGTGGTAGCCCTCGGCTGGCCCGAATACTAGAGTCTATGTTTTTGTGTGCCGGTTGCAGTCGCCTGTGGTCTGCAGTCAGTGTTATAAAGCAAGGCAGCCGGCATCATAACATCAGTTTTTCTTGGCCTAACCAGTCAGAAGCACAAAGTAAAAGAGAGAAGTGATCCTGGTGGCTAAAAGCCACCTTGGGAAACTTGTGTCCCCCTAGGGGAAGATGTTAAATGGGGGATGGAGGGAGGGAAACCAAGACTGCAACAGTGAATACACTCTAACATCTACATTTATGTTAAGTGTACACAACTGTACTATGTTCTTCATGTTTCACTCTTGTAGTCATCACCTGTGGGAGGATTCCCAAAGCTGACGAAAAGGGTGGAAGGATAGGTTGAGTCCTAGGGTATGGGTCAGGAGGCCCTGCAGAACTGCAGAGGCAAACCTTGTCCTAGACTTAGAAAAGAGAGGTAGGCGGTAATGCTTTGTATAGGTATGGATAGAGGTCCTGGTGGTTGCTTCCAAGATGTCCCTGGGTAGGTACTCCTCTGAGGAAAGCAATGGAAGTGGAGGTTGCCCTAGTGGAGTGGGTACGGATAGACTTAGGGATGGGTTTCCCATGTAGTCTGCAGCAAAAATGGATACAGTGTGAAATCCATTAGGAAATGGTTTGTTTGGAGATGGGCTTCCCCTCTGCCCCTGGGGCAAAGCTTACAAGAAACGGGTCTGTTTTTCTGAATGGCTTAGTACGGTCCAGATAGTATCTGAGTTGTCTATGCATGTCTAGTGAGTGTATAACTCATTCCCCCTTATTTTGAGGGTTGGGAAAGAAGGTGGAAAGGTGTATGGACTGGTTAAGGGTCACATCAGATACCACTTTGGGCATAAAGGAGGGGTTAGCCCTCAAAGAGACACTGTCTGCATGGAAAATTATGAAGGGCTCAACAGCCATGACAGCTTGAAGTTCCAAGACCCTTCTGGGTGAGGTGATAGCTAGTAGGAAGGCAGTTTTCCAAGAGAGGTACTTCAATTCTGTTGAAGCGGCAAGTTCAAAAGGAGGTAAAAAAAAGTTGTGTCTTACCATAACATTCCATCTGTGCTGTTGATCTTCGGTCATTCATTACTGATGGGTTATCGGTTCCGTCCTCGGAACCGAGCCGGCCAATATCAAGCTCGCATCAGCCAAAAACTCTTCGAGCCAAGGTCCTACCCAGAATGCTCTGCTCCCTGTTACCTCAGATCGGGTTTGCAAGTTGATAGATAAAAGTAGAGGCTACCTCTGGTCATAACAGACCTACAAGAAAGGAGTACATGAGATCAAACAAGAACATCCGGATGGGGGACGGAGGGTGGGAAGTAATGAATGAATGAAGATCAACAACAGAGATGGAACATTATGGTAAGGCATAACTTCTTTATCTGATGTTGTTAAATCTTTGTTCATTCCTTACTGATGGGACAGAGTCCCCAGCTACTGTATTCCTGGGTGGCCCTCATGGAAGGACACTCCTGAGCACCAAGAAGCCAAAGGAAGCTCTACTTCTAGAGGCCAAGTCTAAGTTGTAATGAGGAATAAAGGTATGATGTTTGTCCCAAGGTGCAGCCGAGTAAATACCATTGAGGGAAGCCTTAGCATGGAAAGCTGCTGAAGTTACCATAGATCTTGTACAATGTGCTTTCACTCTATGAGGCAAGGTGAGATTGTTTTTGTTGTTGATAAAGGTGATACAATTTCTCAACCATAAAGCTAATGTAACTTCTGATACAGGATGACCCCGTCTAGGTCCAGAAAAAACTAGAAACAGTTGGTCTGATTTACGGGTAGATTTTGTTCTGTCCAAATAAAATTGTATTTGCCTATGAACATCCAAGGAGTGCAGGCAATACTCTCCCTTGTAAGAATGGTTAGGAAAGAACACTGGAAGGTCAATAGACTGGTTGATAGATCGCTCTTACACCACTTTTGGTAAAAAAAAAAGGTAGAATTAGTTCTCAGTGATGCCCTATCCTTATAGAAGATAAGGTAGGGAGGTTTGATGCATAAGGCCTAAAGTTCTGACAAGGCTGGCCCCAGCAGTTGTAGATTTTTGCCGCTATCAGAGGATTGAGGGACCACTCTCGGGAGGCTGTAGAATGCACCTGCTCAATTTGTCCAGTATCATGTTGGAGCTCCCAGGAATGTACACTGCAATCAGAAAGCGGTTGTAAGCCAACGCCCATTGCCATATTCTCAAGGCCTCTCGGCATAACGGGCAAGATCTGGTGCCCTTTTGTTTGTTGATGTACCAGACCACTGACATGTTGTCTGATTGGATTGCAATAGTCCCTGACGGAAGGATGGAGTGAAATGCTTGCAATGCTAGAAGCACAGTCCTCAGTTCCAGGACACTGATATGCAAAAGGGCTTGTCTCTCCGACCAGGTGCCTTGGACCGAGTTTCCCTGACATAGTGCCCCCACCCCATCAGGGAGGCATCCGAGGTCACTGTGGCTATCGGCTGATGGAGGTTGAATGGGAGAGACCATTGCTGAGGATTTTGAGACGTTCACCAGAGTAAATCTTGCATGCATCTCTGAGTTACACTTATTTGAAAAGACAAAGGATGTTGTAGAGGGTACCACTGAATGAGAAGTAGCCATTGAAGGAGTCTCATGTGGAATCTGGCTAGAGGAACAATGGTAATCGAAGCTGCCATTGACCCCAATAGGTGAAGTACAGATCGAGCTGGGGATTTGTGGTGACAGAGCAGTGGATGAACTTGTTGTCTTATTCTCTGAAGTCTGTGTTCTGGAGGGCATGCTGTGCAATTTCTCCTGTCCAACAGTACTCCTAAAAATTCCAAAGACTGAGTTGGGGTTGTGTTGGATTTCTCCCAGTTTATAGTGATTCCCAGGCTTCGAGCTATTAAGAGAGTATACTGCAGGGCTTCTTTCCGTAGACACTTGATGGGGGCGGTGAAGAGCCAGTCAACTAGATATGTAAACGCCTGGAATCCTTGAAGTTGCAAGTGAGCGATAACCACTGCCATCCATTTTGTGAACACTCTGTGGCTGTAGAAAGACTGAAGGTTAGGGCTCGAAGCTGGTAGTGATGGGCTCCTATACGGAACCGAAGGTATCTTCTTGAGTGTTTGTCCATTTTTATGTAGTAATACGCATCTTGAAGATCTACAGAGCACATTCAATAGTCTTATTCCAGAAGAGGAAGGATAGAGTGAACACTGACCATCCGGAATTTCTCTGTTTTTACAAATTTGTTTAGTGTGCTGAAATCCAGAATTGTTCTCCAGTCCCCTGTCTTTTTTGGGACTAAAAAAAACCTGAGTAAAATCCGCATCCTATCGGGTCTGGGGGGACCATCTGGATAACTTTTTTGTAGCAGCTTTTGGATTTCGTGTGCTGTTGTTTCCCTTTGACTGGGTGGAAAGTCAGGCAAAACTCTTGATGAGACTGGGCAAAGATGGAAGGGGATGTGATAGCCTCTGGATATAATCCGTTGTACCCAAGGGTCGGTTATCTTTAGCCAGGCAGATGGGTACAAGGAGAAACAACCCCCGACTGCTTCCAGAGGTGACCAGTCGGGCAATGTTTCAGGAGCACTGATAGGGTTGGCCAGAGAACGAATCTCTGGAACCTCGGTTTTGCAGACCTCCTCTGCCCCAAAAGAGGCATTTTCCATTGGAGTCCCCCCCCCCCCTGCCTCTAGGGGAGAACTCGGCACATGCATCCTGGAAAGAATTCCGTGATTTCTTGCGCCAGATCCTTCCGCTCCTCTGATTTCTGGAGTAGAATCGCTGAGGAGTGGAGTGTGTGACACCAACATCAGACAGGATCTTGCCATCTTGATCCCACCATGCCAGCATATCCTTGAATTTAGGGCTAAACAGGAGTGGCCTCTATGGGTGCATTCATGAAGGTAGCCTTAAAGGAGTCTGCAAAGTCACAAAGGTGCATCCAAGCATGTCTGGCGACTATACCTGCGCCTGCCGTTCTAGCCACCCTTTCCGTTGCGTAAGAAATAAGACACATGGAAGAGTTGGAAATGGACTCTAGGGTGGCTATCTGAGAAGCCACATTATCATAGACTTCATCAGAAACAGTGCCTGCCAAGGTTTCAGAGAGCTGGTTGATAAGATCTTGCTGAAGCCTGGTAAAATGTGCCAAATAATTCAAAGAACTTATGGCGAAGGTCAATGGACCAAACACACACTTCCCTAATCTGTTAATTGCCTGGGACTCATTGTTGGGCGGATGGACAGTTTGGCTCTCTTCTGCCAAATCCTTCTTAGTAGCAGCTGCCACCACCATAGCATCTACTGGAAGACCTCACGACAAATGGGGGTGCTCAGCTGGGGGCAACAGTATTTTATCTGGTCTCTTAGTTATCACTTCCATGGTATCAAGAGCCTTCCATGCGCGCTGGACAAGCTCATCGGCAGGTGGGGTGACCAGGGAGGTAAGGTGGCTGGGCACGAAAAGCCTACAGGAATATGGATTACTCAGAGGAAGGATTAGAGGGCTTTCAGTCACCTCTCTAAGGATATCGAGAATGTCACCAAAGGACACCTCATCAGAGGGTGACCGTGGAGATCCTTCCCAGTCATCAAAATCCGTATCTTCAGTCAATGACTCCTCAGTGGAGTCCATGTGCGGCCTCTTACACGATGCTTTGTGGGGTACTTCCTCAGTGGGAGGTTCCAGGGAAGACTGCAAAGAGGGGGTCTCCTGAGGAGGAGAGACCTGAGGCTCTTGTGCCCGGTGTCCAGCAGTTGTGGCACAGATGGGGGAGAGGACTCAGACAAATGAGCTTTGCCAGTGGAGGCACGTGCCCTCTCCATGGCCTGGAAGGCTGGCCCGCCCAAGGAGAAATGGGAGACCGGAACAGAGCAAGACAACCTCGGAAGTGGAGTCACACCCTGCCCCGATGAGCCCGCCCCCAGACCAGGAGTCTCAAGAAGACCCTGAACCATAAGAGAGAGCATCCCTGGAAGGTGCCATAGAAAAAATCGTCGTAGAGCTAGGAATACCCTCCCCAACAGCACAGCCACTGGTCAGAGAAGAGACCAATGCACTGAAGGCCACAAGGACGACTCTGGTTCCAAAGTAAGATCCACTACTGGAGTCGGTGGGAGGGAAGCTGCTGTCGGAGTAATAGGCTTCGAAACTTGAGTGGAAGTCGAAGGAGGAGTATACATTGGGGTATGAGGAGATATATGTTCCCCTGAATAAGGGAATGTGGACTTCGATGGTTGACAGGGACCTCTGGCCACAAGCAACTGGCCAACAAGCCGCAACACATTCTGTTCAGAAAGACTCTTGGTTGACCTCATGGAGAAAGCTGATGGTGATTTTGGCCTTTCTAGGAAAGGACTGCACTGATTGCTGGCAAAAGGATCCAGTGAAGGGGGATATTTGATCTTTGCTAATTCAACAGGTGCACAGCTCGAAGCAGAGGAAGTCTGCACCGAAGAAAATGGTATGGAAAAAGTCTGTCAGTGCCGTAGTAGTTGAAGGTGTCTGCATCGTAAAAGCAAAAGTCTGCCCTGAAGTGTATGGTGCCATAGTGGAAAGTGTCTGCACCAGCAATAAGGACGGTGCCAAGAAGGACTGCACCGAAGCACGTCGGTTCCAAAAATGTCTGCTGTGTGGAGTACAGAAGAGTCATACTTGGAGCTGAAGGGGACTGTACCAATGGTGCCAAAAGGGACTGAACCTGTATTGACAGTGCCGTTAGGGGTTGCGACAGAACGGTCGGAACCGTAGTTGTCTTCACCGAGAACTCCTATGCCAGTATTGATAAAGGAGACATGTCTGTAGTCAGAATTATTTGGGGCGGTGCCGAGCCTGGAGCCGACAGGGTCACAGGTGGCAATGTCGTAGTAGTAATCAATTTCACCTTCTTGTGAGTTGACTCCCTACGATCTGCAAAGGGAGACGAAGGGAGTGACTTCGATGAAGAGGAGGAAGAACACCTCTTGTGGGGTTTTACAGGAGGGGGTGAGCCCTCTGACCCAGAAATAGTCTCAGAGAAAGGAGACTTGAGCAGACCTTTCAAAATTAACTTATTCTTCCTCTTGTTGAGTGTCCTGGTAGAGAAATTTTTACAAATCCCACACGGAAGATCTACAGTCAAGTGACAGACATTAAAATAGTAGACATAAGTCATGGCCATTGGAAAGCGGTAACTTACGGCCGCAATCCTTGCACTGCTTGAAAACAACGGAAAGTACAGTTTTGTACCTACCATAAATGTAGATGTCCGAACAGGATAGCATCTGCAGTCATAACAAATGGGTTGTCCTGTCGTCAGGCAGCCCTTCGGTCGGCCGGATTCCAAAGTCTGGGTCCGGCTTCGGCTGATGTCGCACTTCACCCGACATCATCTCTGCTGGTCTTCGGGTATAAAGGCATCAGCCGACGCCATTTTCCTCAGTGTTTCTTGCCCCAGATGCCAGTTGCCCTCTTGGAAAGCTAAATTTTGGATAAATGCCAATGTTTCCAAAAAAGTAGAAGGCGCAAACAAAAAATAACAATGTATGTACATATATACAAACAAATACACCATAAGAGACTCCCCCCCCAGCTAGCTATTAGGAGGGTAAATACCCTAGGAGTACCACAGAGGGGAAGGAGGGTGGGTAATCCTGACTGCAGATGCTATCCTGTTCGGACATCTACATTTATGGTAGGTACAAAACTGTACTATGTCCTTCAAGGATGCATCTGCAGTCATAACAAATGGGTAGAATACCATAGCCAAACTAGGGGAGGAGGAAGAAGAATTATGGTGTAGTTAGGATCCCTTGCAGTACAGCAGTGGCAAACCCTGCTCGGGATCTAGAGTATAGAGGTAAATTATAATGCTTGGCAAATGTATGCACGGAGGTCCAAGTAGCCGCCTCAATAATGTCCTTGGTTGCCACTCCTCGTAAGAAAGCTGTGGTAGTGGCTGTAGCCCTTGTAGAATGAGGTCTTATGTTCTGTGGAATTGGTTTTCCGTGGTAGGAGTAACAGAATCTTATGCAATTTCCTATCCATTTGGAGATTGTCTGTTTGGAAATTGCTTTTCCTTCCCTTCCTGTTGCATAGGCTACTAAAAGCTGGTCAGTTTTTCTGTCACCTTTGGTTCTGTCCAGGTAGTAGCGCAACTGTCTATGTACATCCAAGGTATGCAGCAGTCTTTCCCCCCTGTTCTGTGGATTGGGAAAGAAGGTAGGTAGGTGGATTGCCTGGTTTAAAGACACTCTGGATACCACCTTAGGCATAAATGTAAGATTAGTTCTCATGGACACCCTATCTTGATGGAAGATTAGGAAGGGTTGTACTGCCATTAAGGCCTGTAGTTCCGAAACCCTCCTTGCTGAAGTAATTGCCAGTAGGAAAGCAGTTTTCCATGATAGGTGTTGCAGACCTGCTGTTGCTGCTGGTTCAAATGGAGGGAGTGTCAATTTTTCTAGCACAAAGTTCAAGTCCCATGCTGGTAATGGTGGTTTCCTAGGAGGTTTTACATTCTTGATCCCTCTGAGGAACTGCCTGAGTAGAGGATGCGAAAAGACAGGTGGATCGAAGCTGTATTCTGCTGAAATAGCTGATGCATGTATCTTGATGGAGGAATAGGACAGGCCTGTCTGTAGAAGCTCTGCCAAGTACTCCAGGATGTTAGCAATATCTATGTTCGACACATCTTTTCCTCTTTCAGTACTCCAAATGACAAATCTTTTCCATTTTCCTGCATAGTTCCTTCTTGTTGAAGGTCTGCGGGCTTCAAGGATAATGTCTTTAACCCTTTGGGATAGGTCTGGGTTAGTTGCTGCTATGTGATGTTCCAGGCAGTCAGTTGCAAGGTTTTTAGGTTTGGGTGCATGATGTTGTAGTTGTTCTGAGTTAACATCAAAGGCATCAGGGGTATTGACCACATTCTCCCCTGAGACATGCTCCTCAGCAATGGATACCAGTGTTGTCTTAGCCAATTTGGAGCTATCAGGATTATCCTTGGGCGTTCCTCTTTGATTTTCAGTAGTACCTTGTGCATCAAAGGAAGAAGTGGAAATGCATATGCTGTCAGGCCTTTCCAACTGAAGGATAGAGAGTCCACCTTCCATGCAAGTGGGTGGTATGTCCTTGTGCAGAATTTTTTGAGCTGGTGATTGAGTGGGGATGCGAATAGGTCTATTTGTGGCATTCCCCATTTCTTTGTGATGGCCTTGAAGATGTCCGGGTGTAGCATCCATTCGTGAGCATCCGAGGTGGTTCTGCTTAACATGTCTGCTAGGGTGTTTTCTTTTCCGCACAAATATTGCCTGTAACTGGATGTTGTAGCTCAGAGCCATATTCCAAAGGTCCAGAGTCATTCTGCATAGGGGTATGAATGAGTGCCTCCCTGTTTGTTGATGTACCACATGACTGTGGTGTTGTCTGTCCTTATCATTAAATGGCCTTCTTTGAGGAATGGTCTGAATTTCTGGATTGCTAGTTTTACTGCCAGCATTTCTTTTTGGTTTATGTGCAGGTGCAGCTGGTCTGGAGTCCACAATCCTTGTATGCATTTGTCCAACATGTGCGCCCCCCCAGCCTAGGTCTGAGGCGTCCGTTGTGATGGTTTGGCTTGCTTGAAAGTTGTGGAAGGGCAAGCCTGGGTTTGACTGGCATGCTTGAGCCCACCATAGGAACTCCTGTTTCAGGCATGGTATTAGTGGGATTTCGGTTTCTAAGCTGTGCCTGTGTTGAGACCATAAATTCTTTAGGTACCACTGTAGCTTTCTCATATGCAGTCTGGCATGTGGGACCAAGATTATGCATGATGCCATGAAGCCCAAGGCCTGCAGTACTTTTCTTGCTGTTAGTTTGTTCTGCTTTGTTAATGCCAAGAAGTAAAGAGGGAGTTGTTTTTGTTTTTCTGCAGTTAGGAATGCCATTTGTTTTACTGTGTCCAATTCCGCACCCAAGAAAGTTCTTGTTTGGGATGGTATCAGTCTTGACTTTTGTAAATTGACTGTGTATCCCAGGGCTTGTAGTAAGCAAATGACTCTCTGTAAATCTGTTGTCAGCTTGCTTTTGTTGTCCGCTTGTATCAGGCAGTCGTCCAGATATGGGTAGATTTGAATCCCCTGAAGTCTGCAGTGTGCAATTACTGATGCCAAGCATTTCGTGAATACTCTGGGCGCAGTAGATAAGCCAAAGGGCAATGCTGAGAATTGATAATGCTCTGACCCTGCAAGAAATCTGAGGTGTCTTCTGCAACTTTGTCGAATAGGGACATGCAGGTATGCCTCCTTGAGGTCTAGAGTCACCAGCCAAGACCCCTTGCCCAGCATGGGAAGGAGTTGCTGTAGAGTCAGCATTTTGAATTTTTGCACAATGAGGTAAGTATTCAGTGCGGACAAGTCGAGAACAGGCCTCCATTATTTTCTTTTCTTGGAACAAGGAATAATCTGGAGTAAAATCCTTGGCCTTGTTCTGAAAGAGGTACCTTTTCTATGGCCTTCATTTGTATTAATTTGGTAATTTGCTTCAAAGCCTCTGCCTTCTGATTTGGTGGCAGGTCTGGCATTCCTTTTCTTTTTGGCAATGTGTGGAAATGGAACCTGTAACCTTTGTCTATTATTTGTAGTGTCCATGTGTCCCTTGTAATGCTGTGCCAATTTTCTGAGAATAAAGAAAGCTTTCCGCCCAAAGGTGCTTCTAATTGAGCCCTGGTCGGCAGAGTCAAAATAAAGTCATTGAGTCTGTCCTGGTGTAGCAGTTGTGGCTCCTGCACTACCTCTCTGGTTGGGAGGCTGCCACTGACGGCCTCTGTAGGAGCCTCTAGCTTGCCCTCTACCTCTGACGCACCTATTCCTGCCTCTCTGAGATCTGTCTGAGTAGCAAGGAGCAATTCTTAGTAGGCCAATTTCTGCTGAATCTCGGTGGTTGGACTTGCAGAAAGTCTTTGACTGTTTGCACAGATTTTGCCTTTTCTTCAAATTTCTTTAAGACCTCTTGAGCCGTGGAACCAAATAATTTTTGCTTTTCCATAGGAGCATCCAAAAGCTTAGCTTTAACATGGTCTGGTAAAGATTGTTCCTTCAGCCAGGCATGCCTACGTTTAACTGCACCTGTCACAGCTGACCTACATGAAGCTTCCAATGCATCATAACCACAATGTAAGAAATGGTTACTAACCTGCTGGGAGTTATGCACCAGATCCTGAAGTGATTTGCGATCAAGGGGTTCAGAAGAGGACAGTTTCTTATGCAATTCGTCTAACAAATACTCTTGGTACTGTATCATATGAAATTGACAATTTAATGCCCTCATGGAAAGAGTTGCAGAAGTATACACTTTCTTACCCCATTCTCTCTAAAGCTCTGGACTCCCTTTCAGAGGGTAGAGGATTTTTAGCAGTGGCAGCTGCAACCCCTTTTGGGCCCTGGGAAATAGTTTCTGGATCAGCAGAGTGGGCCTTGTACAGGTGTAGATGTGAATCCAGGACCCTGTAGTACCTATCAGGTTTGGCAGGTGCCGGAGGGAGAGAGTCAGGGGCTGTACTAGCATCAGAGTACACATCATCAATAACATTCAAAACAGGAGGTATAGCTAAAGGCCTATGCTGAGGTAAATGTAAAAAGGTCCTTAATCTCTTTCTAGAATCAGAGAATTCCTGACCTTGCCATTGAAAATGTTCTCTCATAGAGTGTAGTGTCTCTCCAAAGGAAAACTCTTCAGGAGGGGAGGCCGAGGGAATAGATTCTTCAGCATCAGAATCCTCGTAGGCCGAATAAGCCTCCTCCTGGGGGTCTGACAGAGCAGAGCCATCAGTGGACTCATCTGAGGAGTGGTGGTCAGAAGGCTCAACCCTGGGCCTTTTGTCTGGAGGTGGTTGAGAGCCCCTGTCCGGATGAGGTTGAGAACCTCTAATTAATGAGATAAGATCCTCTGCTAAGCTAAGAATCTGTGAGCCAGTAGAAGGTCTCTGAGAGGAAACCTTGGGAGGTAAAGCTTTAGTAAGTTTAGCAGCTTTAGCCCTAGAAAAGGCCTGAATGGACATGGATGCAGGGGGTCTGGCTGCACCATGTGCAGGAATAGACTTGTCCAAAGGAATGGTGTCGGAAGGTTCCTGGACACCGGTTTCAATTGGTAATCAATAACAGACTCGGCCGGGGCCTCCAGGGCCGAGGTAGTCGGTTGTGCGGTTTCGGTAATAGGAAGAACCAAGGACTCGGTTTCAGCCGAGACCGAGACACTCGCGGTAGGCCTGACCGTGGTTTCAGCCGAAACCGCGGCCCGCATGTGTCGGTCCTTGTCCTTCCGTTTTTTAACTAAATGCGAAGTCAGAGTCTCCGACGGCATCTTGTAAGCAAAACTAGCCCCAAAGAATTCCTCTGCAAACTCCGACCGACGTCTAAGAATTCGTCGGTTGAAGGAAGCACAGGCTGAACAGGCCGAGACGTTGTGGTCTGGGCCTAGGCAAGGGAGGCAGTAAGAGTGGAAATCCTTATGAGGTATTTGTTTCCCACAAGTTAAACAATTATTAACTTTATCTGACATTGGCTGAGGCAAGAAAGAGTCCCCAACGGGGTACTTAGCTTTTTCGAAGTCTTCGGTAGCTGAATCACAGGAGCTGGCCGACCGGCACTTGCGAACTGCTTCTGCTTCGGGCACCACGCGGCAAGAAAGACTGGGGAATATGGCATCGGCTGATGCTTTTATACCCCAGACGCTCTGACGTCGGGGAAAGTGCGACATCAGCAGAGGCCAGACCCAGACTTTGGAATCCGGCCGACCGAAGGGCTGCCTGAGGCAGGACAACCCATATGTGATGACTGCAGATGCATCCTTGAAGGACATCATTTCTTTTCAACAATTAAAATTGATTTATTATAATAATTTTCCCACTGTCCAAAGATTAAATCATTCCTAATCTTTACATTAAGTTGTTCAACATCATGCAAAAGACTATTAATATTGACCTCGTTACATTTAATGATCATGTTCATAAGTTCAAATCCATGTCTGTCAAACATCTGTATAAATTTATTAAACATATTGCCGTCATAATTCAAATGCAAATTTAAACACCTGTAAACTACATTTAACTCTACACACTTTTTCAAATATTGGATATCCATTGTACTATATGTACATTGTACTGTATGTGCACTGAAGTGAGCCAAGAAAGAGCAAAGCGGTGTGATAGTTATAATCAGTTTAATTCTTTCAAGTATAGGCAGTGGTGTGATATATTGTTATAGTTTACTACAAATTTGGCAGCTTTATTATAACCATACTTAAGTTTGGAAAGTTGTAACACTTGAATCGTCGTGAAGACTGGAACAGCATAAAACAGAGATGGCAGTAAGTACATAGACGCTACAAGTCTTCTGGCTAGGTCAGTGAGGTAGGCTTTTACTCTATGTAAAATACCTAAGTTAAGACATTTTTTTATAACCATGTGATACTTTAGTCAAATTTCAACTTGTCAGTGAATTTATGTGGTTTACTTGTTTTATTATGGTACTGTTCAGAGAAATGATAATGAATGCTGTAAGTTTTAGTGGAGATGTATGCTTGGGGTAACGTGCAGTAATTTCATTTTTTCTTTTTCTTTTTTTTTTTAGGATCAAAGGAGGTTACTAGGCTAATGGCCCTGGAGCCCTTGCAAGCCTAGCCAAGAGTTTATCCCAAAAAAGAAACCTCAGTCAAATCCATGTCTGTCAAACATCTGTATACATTTATTAAACATATTGCCATCATAATTCAAATGCAAATTTAAACACCTGTAAACCCTGTGGAACTACAGGAACTGCACCTGTTGCCCCTGTCACACAGGTGCAACCCCTCGGACAAATTTGTGGTTTCCCATCCACTCATCAAGGTTGCGCTTGAAGAGGTTCAGCAAGGTGCTCTGTTTGACATGTATGGGAAGTCTATTCCACAGACTGGGCAGCCTTCTGGGAGACAAATCTGTCTCTCCAGCAGGTTTGGTTGATGTCGCATATTAGATTCAGGCCTTTGAGCGGGTAGTGCATGAGGAGTTAGACTTACGGATATGAAGCATCTCTAGTAGGTCAGGGTCCGAGACTGCCTTGTAAGCGAGACACAGATCACCCCTGAGCAATCTGTACGATACCAAGTAGAGTGATAGTGATTTCAGCCAGTCTGCATAGGACAGGTGTTGGAGGCTATGGATTCTTTTTGTGAGGTATTTCAGTGGCCTTTAGAGTTGGTGCAGATGTTTGGAGAGGTACATCCCAAACGGGGCATAAAACTCAATTAATTGGTCTAATGAGGGAGGCGTACAGAGAGGTAACATCCTTTTTACTGAATGCAATCCCTTTACTTATGAGATGAACCAAGTAAAAGGCTTTTCTGACCACTGCCGCTATATATGATGGTCGAATGAGGTATCAACCTGAGAGCCCAGGTCTCTCACCACAGGTTGTGTGCTTAGGGGGTTGCCGTTTATGTGGTAATCTGTAGGGGTCGTGTCTTTTGCCGAATGGTATGATGATCCATTTTTTTTGCATTTAGCTTGAGGCCATGACTTTGGCACCAGTCATTAGTTGCCTTGAGACCCTCTTGCAGTATGTTAGCATCATTTGGGAAGTCAGCAAAAAGTACAGTTTTGTACCTACCATAAATGTAGATGTCCGATAGATATGCAACTGCAGTCATAACATATGGGTTGTCCTGCCTCAGGCAGCCCTCGGTCGGCCGGATTCCAAAGTCTGGGTCCGACGTCGGCTGATGTCGCATTTCTCTCCGACGTCAGAGCGGCTGGAGTACATAAGCATCAGCCGATGCCATTTTCTTCAGTGTTTCTTGCCCCAGATGCCAGGTGCCCTCCAAGGAAGGCTGTAATCAAATTGGAAGACAAAAACAGGATTCCAGACAAATAAATAAGCAATAAACAGATACACCATAACAGATATCCCCAGCTAAGAGAAACAGGGATAGGAGTGGACCCAAGGCATAGAGGGGTATGGAGGGAGGGAAAATCCGACTGCAGTTGCATATCTATCGGACATCTACATTTATGGTAGGTACAAAACTGTACTATGTCCTTCAAGAATGCAACTGCAGTCATAACATATGGGTTGAATACCATAGCTTAGCTGGGGAGGAGGAATGCTCTAGGAAAGAGATGGTGTGGCAATCAAACCCTGCAGGACTGCCGAAGCAAAGCCTGCTCTGGATCTGGAATATAAAGGGAGATTGTAGTGTTTGGAGAATGTATGCACGGAGCTCCATGTAGCAGCTTCTAGAATGTCTTTTGTAGGCACCCCTCTTAAGAATGCTGTAGAGGTGGCTGTAGCTCTGGTGGAGTGTGGCCTGACATTGGCTGGAACATTCTTCCCATGGAAGGAATAACAAAATCTGATGCAATGTCCAATCCATTTTGAAATAGTCTGTTTGGAAATTGCTTTTCCTTGTACTCCAGGGGCGTAAGCTACAAAAAGCTGATCAGACTTCCTTCTGGTCTTGGTTCTGTCCAGGTAGTAGCGAAGTTGTCTGTGAATGTCCAAGGTATGCAACAGTCTTTCCCCTTTGCTCTCAGGATTGGGGAAGAAAGTAGGCAGGTGAATAGCTTGATTTAAAGAAACCCTAGATACCACCTTTGGCATAAAAGTAGGGTTGGTTCTTAAGGAGACCCTGTCTCTGTGAAAGATTATGAACGGTGGTGTTGCCATTAGGGCCTGTAGTTCCGAAACCCTTCTTGCTGAAGTAATTGCCAACAGGAAAGCTGTCTTCCATGATAAAAATTGCAAGTCCACTGAAGCTACTGGCTCAAAGGGAGGTAGAGTCAGTTTTTCTAGGACAAAGTTGAGGTCCCAAGCTGGCACTGGAGCCTTTCTTGGTGGCCTAATGTTCTTGATTCCCCAGAGGAATTGCCTTAACAAAGGATGTGAAAACACAGGCGGATCAGTGTTATATCTAGCTGAGATAGCTGAAGCATGTATCTTTATGGAAGAATATGAGAGTCCACTCTGTAGCATATCTGCCAAATATTCCAGGATGAGAGGGATATTCAATAATGATGCATCATGTCCCTTGCTGGTATTACAAATGCTGAATCTCTTCCATTTTGCTAAGTAAACCTTTCTGGTGGATGGTCTTTGGGCTTCTGTTAATATCCGCTGAACTTCTTGGAGAGAGATAGATTGAAGTTATTCATGGGATCTCCCAGGCTGTTAGCTGCAGTGTCTGAAGGTTTGGATGCACTGTTTTGAAGTTGTGTTGAGTCAAAAGTAGGGGCCATTGGGGAAGGGCCCACTTTTTGTTGTGACATATGCTCCGTAGTAGTGGGTACCAGTGTTGTCTTGGCCAGTCTGGAGCTATTAGGATCCCCTTGGGCCTCTCTGCTTTGATCTTTAGTAATACTGTGGTCATCAGTGGCAGAGGTGGGAATGCATAGATTTTCAGAAAGTTCCAGTTGAATGAAAGAGCATCTATTTTCCAAACTTGTGGATGGTATGTCCTTGAACAGAATTTTTGTAGATGATGGTTGAGGTGGGAGGCAAATAGGTCTACTTCTGGCCTGCCCCATGTCGAGGAGAGTTGTGTGAAAATTTTCGGATGTAACCTCCACTCGTGTGGATCTATGAAATTCCTGCTTAGGCTGTCCGCCAGCACATTGTCCTTGCCTGGAACAAACTGGGATTGCAACTGTATGTTTAGACTCAGTGATTTTTCCCAAAGATTCATTGTCAGTCTGCAAAGGGGGTAGGAATGGGTGCCCCCTTACTTGTTTATGCACCACATCACAGTGGTGTTGTCCGTCATTATCAGTAGATGGCCTTGCTGAAGTTGTTGTCGAAAGGCCTCGATGGCATGCATTACTGCCAGCATTTCCTTTTGGTTTATATGCAGATGTGTTTCCTTTGGAGACCATTGTCCTTGTATACATCTGCCCTCCATGTGCACCCCCCATCCAAGGTCTGAGGCGTCTGTGGTCATGGTCTGTGTTATCTGAGGTTTTTTGAATGACATACCTGTGTTTGCCTGGCTTACCGAGGCCCACCATAGGAATTCCTTTTGTAGGCATGGAATGAGCGGTATGGTTGTCTCTAGGTTGTTGCTGTGCTGAGACCATAGGCTTTTTAGGTACCATTGAAGCTTTCTCATGTGTAGTCTTGCTAATGGAACCAGGAGAATGCAGGATGCCATGTAACCCAGGGCCTGTAGGAATCCCCTTGCAGTCATCTGGGTGAGTTTTGCCAAACCTTTGAAATAATGAGTTAACTTTTCTCGCTTGTCTTCTGTCAGGTAAGCCATTTGAGAGGCTGTGTCTAGATTGGCTCCTAAGAAGGTTATTTGCTGGGATGGCTGAAGTCTTGACTTTTGGAAGTTGACTGTGTATCCCAGAGCTTGTAGCAATTATATGACATAGTTCAAGTTTTTTGTCAAGATCAATTTGTCGTCCGCTTGTATGAGGCAGTCGTCCAGGTATGGGTAAATTTGGATCCCCGGGAGCCTGCAATGAGCAATTACTGAAGCCAGGCATTTTGTAAATACTCTGGGCGCAGTAGATAATCCAAATGGCAATGCTGAGAATTGATAATGCTCTGGCCCTACAAGAAATCTGAGGTATCTTCTGCAGCTGTGTCTGATAGGGACATGCAGGTATGCCTCCTTGAGGTCCAGAGTAATCAGCCAAGACCCCTTGCCCAGCATGGGAAGAAGTTGCTGTAGAGTCAGCATTTTGAACTTTGGTACTATGAGAAAGGTGTTTAATGCGGACAAATCCAGTATTGGTCTCCATTGAGTTTCTTTTCTTGGAACAAGGAACAGTCTTGAGTAAAACCCCTGGCCTTGCTCTTGTTGTGGAACTCTTTCTATTGCTTTGATCTGAGCAAGCAGAGAAATTTGCTTGATAGCCTCTGCCCTCTGGTTTTGTGGCAGGTTTGGCATGCCTTGTTTTCTTGGTAAGGTATAAAAGTGGAACCTGTAACCTTGGTTTATAATGTCCAAAATCCATTTGTCCTTTGTCAATCTGTGCCAATTGTCTGAAAACAGAGATACTTTTCTGCCCAAGGGAGCTTCTATTTGCTCCTTGGTCAGCGGAAGTAGAGGAAAGTCATTGAGATTGTCCCTGTGGGGCAGGGGAGACCCCTGTGTCACTTCTTTGGTTTGCTGGTTGCCATTGTCGTCCCCTGTAAGAACCCTCTGTATTGTCCTCTTCCTCGGCCACGCCTGTATTTACCCCTTTGAAATCTTTCAGGATTAGGAAAGGACCAGTTTTTAGAAGGTCAATTCCTGCTGAATCTGGGTGGCTGAACCTGGAGGAAATCTTTGACAGTCTGAACTGATTTTGCTTTTTCCTCGATGGACTTTAACACATCTTTAGCATTAATACCACAAAGCTTGTTCTTTTCCAAAGGTGCATCAAGAAGTTTTGTCTTAACATGATCTGGTAGAGGTTGTTCTTTTAACCATGCATGTCTACGAATGACCGCCCCTGTCATAGCTGCCCTACATGAAGCTTCCAATGCATCATATACACACTGCAGAAAGTGATTGCTAACTTGCTGAGAATTATGTACAGCTTCCTGCAAAGACTTCCTGTCTAAAGGTTCAGGAGAGGCCAATGTTTTCTGTAATCCTGATATTGAAACATATGAAAGAGACAATTCAGAGCTCTCATAGTTAAAGTAGTGGAGGTGTAGACCTTTTTCCCCCATCTCTCTAATGACCTAGCTTCCCTGTTGGAAGGCAAGGGATTTTTGGAGGTGGATGCTGAAACCCCTTTAGATCCCTGAGAAATAGTTTCTAAATCAACAGTATGGGCCCTAAAGAAATGAGAATGTGTTTCTGGGACCCTATAATATCTGTCTGGCTTGGCTGGGGCAGGAGGAAGAGTATCTGGGGTAACACTGGAGTCAGAGTATAGGTCATCCAAAACATCAAGCACAGGAGGTATAGCCAGGGGCCTGTGTTGGGGCTTTTTAAGGAAGGTTCGAAGGTGCTTTCTGGAATCAGAATATTCCTGGCCTTGCCACTTAAAATGTTCCCTCATGGTATGCAAAACTTCCCCAAAAGAAATATCCTCAGGAGGGGAGGCCGAGGGGATGGAATCCTCTGCATCCGAGTCCTCATAGGTCTGGAAGGGCTCTTCCTGGCCATCGGAGTGAACAGAGTCCTCAGAATCTTCATCTGAAGGGATAGGGTCAGAGGGTTCAACCCGGGGCCTCTTATCAGGAGGAGGCTGGGATCCCCTCTCAGGATGGGCCTGTGAACCTCTAATCATGGAAATTAAATCTGCGGCCATAGTCATGATTTGTGTTTCAGGAGTAGGCTGAGGTAAGGCCTTAACAGTAAGGTGCTTGGTCTTGCTGGCTGCCTTAGCACGTGTGTAGGCCTTAATGGACATGGCCATAGGAGGCCTAGCAGCTCCACGTGCAGGAGTGACCTTATCTACAGCAATGGTCTCGGGCATTTCCTCGGTTTCAGTATCCGGAGGAAAATCTATAACTGGCGTTGGAGTGGTCTCCGGTATCGGAGGTGTCGGTAAAGCGGTGTCTTCGGTTCGGAGCAGTGAAATAACAGTCTCAGGGGGAACCGGAGCACTCGCGGTAGGTTTTGACGTGGAGTCGGTGGAAGATGCGGGCTGAGGATGTCGGTCCCGGTCTTTTCGTTTCTTAGGAGTCTGCGATGTCGGAAGTTCCGACGGCATTGTATAAGCAAATTTATCGCCGAAAAAGTCTTCAGCGAACTCCGCCCGGCGCCTAAGAGTGCGCTTATTGAAGCAAGCACAGGCGACACAGGCCGAGACATCGTGGTCTGGGGCAAGGAAGACAGTAAGAGTGGAAATCCTTATGAGGTATTTGTTTACCACAAGACAAACAATTGTTAACTTTTTCAGTAATTTCTGACATCGGCTGAGGCAAGAAAGGTCCCCAACGGGGTACTTAGCTTTTTTGATGACTTCGGATTCGAAGAATACAGGAGCTGACCGACCGGCACTTGCGAACTGCTTCTGCTTCGGGCACCGCGCGGCAAGAAAGACTGAAGAAAATGGCGTCGGCTGATGCTTATGTACTCCAGCCGCTCTGACGTCGGAGAGAAATGCGACATCAGCCGACGTCGGACCCAGACTTTGGAATCCGGCCGACCGAGGGCTGCCTGAGGCAGGACAACCCATATGTTATGACTGCAGTTGCATTCTTGAAAGACATCAACAGGCACAGTCCAAACTGGCCGATATAGTTTATTTAAAAACGTTAGCGCTTTCGGGTAAAACCCTTCTTCAGACAAATATTTCATACTCTAAAACATCACTATATGCAATTAAGAATAAGCAATTAGGTTTAAAACAACAAATCACTGCTTGCACTTCACCCGCCTTCTTTTTAAGGCTGATTTTAAAGGGAAAGCATTATTTATTCCTGGTGGAGTTTCAGCTGCCAATTGTATAACCCATTTTAACTCCACAAACTCTATTATTTACAATATCACCCCCTCTTCTTCCCATACTGACAATATGCAATATCATAAAAGAGACAATGTGATCTGGATGAGTGGAAACATGTTGGTATATGTACTTTGAAGTACTAATGGCCTGTACTTCAGCTGTGGTTAAATAGGGCTGCTCAATGGCGAATCCAGTTCTTGCTGGACGTGGTGGAGAATACATCATGGGATTCTATCAGGTCCCACGGAAGCTGTATTCTTTGCCTTGGGTAGGGCCTGTAACACAATCTGTGAGGTGCAGGACAAGTATTGGGGACGTTGAAAGGGCCTTTGGGGGGGCAGGGGGGGTGAAGTTTGCAATGAACCTATCTGCTAGCAGGTTGGCTAAGTCAACAGAATCAGAGCAAGTGATGCTGTTAAGTACTAATTCGGAACAGACCTGGGACTTGCCATGGAGGTTCCTAACGTAACTGAAAACAACTATATGGTTTCCCTTTGTTATGGTGACTAGTTTCGATTCATAACTGGAATTGGGAGGTTTTCACTAGTGATCTTATTTGCTTGTTGAGGTTAAGGAGGGAGTTTTTCCAATTTGGAATTTGTTCCATTTTACCCTTAGACAAACATTTTTTCCTTTTGTTGTAAAGCCTGTTGATACAGGATGTCCACCAAACAGGTTTGTGGTTCCCCGAGGAGACTGTTTTAGTTCTAGTGGGGATGGCTGAGTCAATGCAGTTGTAAAGGTGCTTGTATACTGCATTGGCATACTGTTCAGCATAGTTGCCTATATCCTCTTTGGGGGGCGGTGGTGTGAAGCTACAGATACCCCCCTTAGGAGGTTGAAGTCAGATTTTGAGAAGTTTTTTAGCTTGATTATGGCTGGGGGGGGGGGGGGGGGGCAGAAACTTCGAATGAGACAGTCTGATGATCTGATCTCAACAGGGAAGAACAAACTATGGGAGTGGTGCAGCAGTCAGCCATGTTGATGAGAACCAAGTCCAGAATGTTATCTCTTCATGTGGTGGATGAGATGAGCTGGTCTAGTGCGTTAGAACTGATGAAGTCGAGGAATCGTTGAGAGACTGCATTAGTGCAAGAATAGTTCACCCAAGCTATGGTGGGGTAGCTGAAGTCACCAAGGATCAGGGTGTTAGGGGGTACCTTGATGGAGTCAAGTAGATCCAGGCAAGAGGAGAGGGTGTCCAAGTCATGGAGGGGGGTCTACAGCTAGCTACAATGTGGATAGGTGTCTTGGCAACTGTCAGTTGTACCTGGAGTAGTTCCAGTGCGTCATGCTGGGAAACCATCTGGAGGTATGCCTGTCCTTAAGGACAGAGATTCCACCACCCTTAAGTCTTCCCAACCTCATTTTGGGATCAGAAGGCATGGAATGAGGTACAGCCTAGTAAGGCAGGGATGCTGTCCACAGCCCTGAAAGTACAGTTGTGTACACTTACCATAAATGTAGATGTTCGAGTGTATTCACTGCTGCAGTCATTACATTTGGGTTATCTGCTTGCAGGTTGCCCTCAGTCGGCCTGATTAACAAAGTCTTGGGTCCTGCGTCAGTTGCTGTCCCTTCTTCCATGATGTCAGGGGGTATAAAACATGCAGCCGACACCATTACACCAGTTTTTCTTGGCCCAGATGTCAGGTGCCTTCCTAATGGGAAGAAATTAAACATAAAAACACAAAGGTATACCTCCAACAAAAAAGCAAATACACCAAACAGGCTTTTAAGCATAGTAAAGGAAAGTAGAGGTATAGCCAAAAGAAGTTAGGGGGCAGGAGGGAGGGTAACCAGGACTGCAACAGTGAATACACTCGAACATCTACATTTATGGTAAGTGTACACAACTGTACTATGTTCTGTGTTTCACTGCTGCAGTCATTAAATTTGGGTAGATTCCCAAAGCTATGGTTGGGAGGAGGAGTTTAAATAGCATTAGGGACAGCTATAAGGCCCTGCAAGCAAGACTGCAGTGGCAAAGCCAGCTCTGGATTTAGAGAAAATTGGCAAAAGATAATGCGTGGTGAAAGTATGTACAGAACTCCAGGTAGGAACTTCTAGGATGTCACAGGTAGGAATGCCTCTGAGAAAGGCTGTAGAAGTAGATGCAGCCCTGGTGGACTGAGGTCTGATCCCCTGGGGGATAGGTTTTCCATGGTGCTTATAGCAGAAATGAATACAATGGCTTATCCATTTAGAAATGGTTTGTTTTGAAACAGCCTTCCCCTTCTGCCCCTGCAGCAAATGCTACCAGCAGTTGTTCAGATTTTCTTTGAGGTTTAGTCCTGTCCAAGTAGAATCGAAGTTGTCTGTGCACATCCAAGGAATGCAGTATCTGTTCCCCTTTGTTCTGTGGATTAGGAAAGTAGGTTGGCAATGAACAGACTGATTAAAGATCCACACTGGATGGGCATGAAGGATGGACTGGTTCTGAGTGACACCTTGTCCGAATGAAAGATGATGAAAGGCTCCACTGCCATAAGGGCCTGTAATTCAGATACCCTTCTAGCTGAAGTGATTGCTAAAAAGGAAAGCTGTTTTCCAAGAAAGAAATTTTAAGTCTGCAGTAGCAGCTGGCTCGAAAGGAGGTAGAGTGAGTTTCTCCAATACAAAGTTAAGGTCCCAGGCTGGGGTTGGAGCTCTCCTGGGTGGTCTCACATTTTTGGTCCCTCTGAGGAACTGCTTGAGCAGTGGATGAGAGAAGAGGATGGGTTCTGTGTTATAATGAGCTGAAATGGCTGAGGCGTGGATTTTAATGGAGGAAAAATACATGCCCTTGTGAAGCATCTCAGTTAAGTATTGTAGAATCTGAGGTAAATTGGGCGCTGCTGTGCTCATCCCTTGAGATTGGTTCCAGGCACAGAATCTTTTCCATTTTTCAGCATAAGATTTTCCAGTACTAGGCCTCCCTGCCTCTAAGACGACATCCATTACAGGTTTGCTGAGGGATAGTAAGGGAGAGTTTAAGTAATTAGCCAGGCTGCATGGTTCACTGTTGGAAGCTGAGGGTGCAGAATCTGGTTCGCCTGCTGAGACAGCAGGGAAGGAGTCTGAGGCAGGTGCCATGGAGATAACCATGACACATTGTGCTGGAGGGGGTACCAGTGTTGGCAGGGCCAGTCTGGAGCAATCAAAATCATCCTTGGTTTGTCCTGTCTGACTTTTAGTAGTACTTTGGAGAGCAGAGGCAGCGAGGGAACGGCATAGACTGATAGGTTTTCATAGATGAAGGACAGAGCATCCACTTTCCTGGCTTGTTTGCAGGGAGTCCGTGCGCATAATTTGTCCAACTGGTAGTTCTGGGGGGAGGCAAACAGGTCTACATCTGGGCTCCTCCATTCGCTTGTCAACATGCTGAAAATCCTTGGTTCCAGTTTCCACTCGTGTGGGTCCATGAGGTTTCTGCTTAGTCCGTCTGCCAGCGTTAATTTTCCTGGCAGGAATTGTGCTTGTAGGTGCACTTGATAGCTCAAGGCTATGTTCCATAATGCCATGGCTAGTCTGCAGGGGGGGTAAGAATGTGTACCCCCCCCTGCTTGTTTATGTACCACATATAACCATGGTGTTGTCCGTCTTTACCATTAGTTGTCCTGGAAGAATATAGTCCTTGGAAGGCTGATAGAGCATTCTGTACAGCTAACATTTCTTTTTGATTGATATGCAAGTGCATTTGACTTGGGTTCCATTAGCCCTGAATATACTTCCTTGCCAGGTGAGCCCCACATGCATAGTCTGATGCATCTGTTGTTAGGGTTTGGGCGGCAGGGGGTGGTGTGAAAGGTAGTCCCTTGTTTTGGTGGCAGGCCTCTGCCCACCAAAGGAACTCTAGGCATAGGCAAGGTATGATAGCAATCAATGCTTCTAGGCTGTGAGAATGCTGACTCCATAGGCTTTTTAGATACTACTGTAGTTTCCTCATATACAGTCTTGCATATGGAATTAGAAGAAAGCAGGAGGCCATGAACCGTGTGGGTCCATGAGGTTTCTGCTTAGTCCGTCTGCCAGCGTTAATTTTCCTGGCAGGAATTGTGCTTGTAGGTGCACTTGATAGCTCAAGGCTATGTTCCATAATGCCATGGCTAGTCTGCAGGGGGGGTAAGAATGTGTACCCCCCCCCTGCTTGTTTATGTACCACATATAACCATGGTGTTGTCCGTCTTTACCATTAGTTGTCCTGGAAGAATATAGTCCTTGGAAGGCTGATACAGCATTCTGTACAGCTAACATTTCTTTTTGATTGATATGCAAGTGCATTTGACTTGGGTTCCATTAGCCCTGAATATACTTCCCTGCCAGGTGAGCCCCACATGCATAGTCTGATGCATCTGTTGTTAGGGTTTGGGCGGCAGGGGGTGGTGTGAAAGGTAGTCCCTTGTTTTGGTGGCAGGCCTCTGCCCACCAAAGGAACTCTAGGCGTAGGCAAGGTATGATAGCAATCAATGCTTCTAGGCTGTGAGAATGCTGACTCCATAGGCTTTTTAGATACTACTGTAGTTTCCTCATATACAGTCTTGCATATGGAATTAGAAGAAAGCAGGAGGCCATGAACCCCAAAGGCTTGCAGTATTTGTCTTGCAGATAGCAGGGTTTTTGTGGCTACTTGTCTGAAGAGGGTTGTCAAATGAATTTGCTTTTCTGGCGTGAGGTAAGCCATCTGGGAAGTTGTATTCAAGCTTGCTCCCAGGAATGAAATTTGTTGACAGGGTACCAGTTGTGATTTATTTTCGTTTAAGGTGTACCCCAGACAAGTTGGAACCCTTTTTTACAAAGGCCAGATGATTTAAAAGTATGTCCTGGCTTTCTGCCTGAATTATACAATCATCCAGGTGTGGGTATATTTGAATACTTCTTTGCCTGCAAAATGCAATAACTGGAGCTAGGCACTTGGTGAATACCCTGGGCACAGTAGATACGTCAAAGGGCAGTGCAGAAAATTGATAGTGTGTGTAGCCTGCTTTGAAGCGTAGGTATCTTCTGCAAGATTCCCTGATTGGGATGTGCAGGTATGCTTCTTTTAAATCTAGTGTTGCCAACCAGGCGTCTTTGCCTAGCACAGGAAGTAACTGAAGAGTCAGCATCTTAAATTTTGGAATCTCCAGAAAGGTGTTTAGAGTAGACAGGTCCAGGATAGGATGCCATGATTCGTCTTTTCTGGGTACCAGGAAAAGTCTTGAGTAGAAACCGTGTCCCTTTTCCTCTTCTGGTACCAGCTGAATAGCCCCTATGCTTAAGAGAAAGTTTTTGAGCCTTTGCCCACTGATTTGGGGGTAGGTCCGGCCACCCATTAGGCATTGGCAACATGTGAAAGTGAAATCTGTATCCCTGGGACATTATATTTAAAACCCATTTGTCCTGGGTAATGAGTTCCCAGTTCTTTGCATGAATAGAAATCTTTCACCCCAAAGGGGCAGTCAGAAGATAAGTGCTTGGAAATTTTAAAAGGAAGTCATTGGACAGTTTACTATAGGAGGGAGTCTTGTTATTCCCAGACTTGGAAGTCGAGACCCCCCCACTGCTTAGTTCTGTTAAGTCCCCTGGGACTGAAACCTGGGGTTTTTGCTGTGTCTGGGTTTGGCTTGAGAAGACCTGGAAGGGGCTAGAAAGGACCAATTCTTAGAGGGCCAGTGCCTACTAAACCTAGGAGGCTGAACTTGTAAAAAAATCTTTAACAGTTTGCATAGATTTAGCTTTCCATCTTTTTAAGAACTTCTTCAGCCTTGTTGCCAAACAGGTGGTCCTGATTTAAAGGAGCATCCAACAATTTAGCTTTAACATAATCAGGCAAAGATTGCTCCTTAAGCCAAGCATGCCTTCCAAGTACAGACCCAGTAACAGCAGCCCTGAAAGAGGCCTCTAAAGAATCAAAACCACATTGCAAAGTATGTTTTCCAACTTATTCAACAGAATGCATTAAATCCTGTACGTCTTTATTTTTCACAGTCAGGAATCATCATTTTCTGTTTAAGCAGTCCAGTAACATGTTGCTGATACTTTAACATATGAAATTGGCAGTTTAAAGCTCAAATGGCCAAGGTTGCTGAAGTGTAAACCTTTTTACCCCATATATCCAGCACCCAGGAGTCTCTATCAGAAGGAGTTGGATTTTTAGCAGTAGAAGCCTTAATGCCCTTGGGCCCCTGTGAAATAGTCTATGGATCTGCAATAGGATTTTTGAAAAGTAACTTGTGGGACTCCGGGACCCTGTAGTATCTGTCAGGTTTACTGGGAGCAAGAGGCAGGGAATCAGGGGCCAAACAGGATTCCGAGAAAGCATCAACAACAATGTCTAGTACAGGAGGAATAGCCAAAGGCCTATGCTGAGGTAGGAGAAGGAAATCCCTAAGCCTCTTTACTGAATCAGAAAATTCCTGGCTTTCCCAGTGAAAATGCTCCCTTAGAGTACGTGTTTCCCCAAAAGAAAAATCCTCAGGAGGGAATACAGTCCTCTGCATCAGAATCCTCATAAGTAGGAAAGGACAAATCCAGGTCATCAGAAGAGTCAGAAAAAAAGTACAGTTTTGTACCTACCATAAATGTAGATGTTCGAGTGTTCATACAGCTGCAGTTATTACAGATGGATTATCCTGCCGTCAGGCAGGTCCTCGGTCGGCCGAATTCCAAAGTCTAGGTCCGGTGTCTGTTGTCGTCGCTTCTTCCCTGACGTCAGTGCAGCAGGGGTATAAAAGAGGCAGCCGACGTCATTTTCTTCAGTTTTTCTTGCCCCAGATGTCAGGTGCCCCCAGAAGGAAGGCAAAACATAATGTTATGCAAACATGCAATATAGATAAATCAAAAAACAGTAGTTGCAAGCAAATACACCATAAAAGAATACCCCAAATAGGTTGTATGATAAAGGTGTTTGTCATAAGGCCTGTCCTAAGAGGGGATGGAGGGGGGGGTAAACCTGGACTGCAGCTGTATGAGCACTCGAACATCTACATTTATGGTAGGTAAAAACTGTAGTATGTTCATCGTGCATACAGCTGCAGTCATTACAGATGGGAAGAATCCCAAAGCTAAGTAAGGATGGTAGGCACTAAGTGGAACTAGGAGGAGCGAGGATGCCCTGCAAGACTGCTGTGGCAAAGCCCGCTCTAGATTTAGACTATAGTGGAAGGTGGTAGTGCTTGGAGAAAGTGTGCACTGAACTCCAAGTAGCTGCTTCCAAAATGTCCTTTGTAGGGACCCCCTGAGGAAAGCTGCAGAGGTAGCTGTGGCCCTGGTGGAGTGGGATCTGATGCATGCAGGCACAGTTTTTCCATGAAATGAGTAACAAAAGCGTATGCAGTGGGCTATCCATTTTGAAATTGTCTGTTTGGAAATAGCCTTTCCTTGAGCACCTGTAGCATAGGACACAAAGAGTTGCTCAGATTTCCTGAATGGCTTTGTTCTGTCCAAATAATAACGAAGTTGTCTGTGAATATCCAAGGAATGTAGTAGTCTTTCCCCTTTGTTTTGTGGATTTGGATAAAAGGTAGTTAAGTGGATAGTCTGATTCAAAGCTACACTGGATACTACCTTTGGCATAAAGGTAGGGTTGGTTCATAAGGAAACTCTGTCCTGATGGAAAATGATGAATGGTTGCACAGCCATGATGGCCTGTAGCTCCGAAACCCTGCGTGCTGAGGTGATAGCCAGAAGAAAGGCTGTTTTCCATGACAAGTATTGTAGTTCTGTTGAAGAAGCTGGCTCAAAGGGGGGAAGGGTCAGCTTTTCCAATATGAAGTTGAGGTCCCAAGCTGGGACTGGTGGTTTCCTTGGGGGTTTTATATTTTTTGCCCCTCTGAGGAACTGCCTTAAGAAAGGATGTGAGAATAAAGGAGGATCTGTGTTGTATTGTGCAGAATTGGTTGAAGCGTGGATCTTGATGGAGGAGAAGGAAAGTCCACTGTTTAACATCTCAGCTAGGTACTGTAAAATTTGAGGTATATTTATTACCCAAGGATTCTGGCCCTTTTCTTGATTCCAGGCACAAAATCGTTTCCATTTGGCGGAGTAGGCTTTTCCTAGTAGAAGGTCTTCTGGCCTCCAAGATGACATCCTGCACCTCCTTGGAGAGGAGAGTCTGTTGGGAAATTAAGGAATTCTCCATGCAGCTAGATTTAAGTTTTTGAGCTGGCTGTAAAGGGTTTTGTAGTTGTGCTGGGACAACAGAAGAGGGACTAGAGGTAGGATCCATGGTGGAGAATGTGTCAGGCTCTTCAGGAGCGGATACCAGTGTTGTCTTGGCCAGTCTGGAGCAATGAGAATCATTTTGGCTCTCTGCTCTGGCTTTTAATAGAACTTTGGTCAGTAGAGGAAGAGGCGGGAAGGCATAAACTGTCAATGTTGTCCAATTGAAAGAGAGTGCGTCCACTTTCCAGGCCTGTGGATGATAGGTCCTTGAACAACATTTTTTCAATTGGTAATTTCTGTGGGTAGCAAATAGATCTATGTCTGGCTATCCCCATGCCTGAGTTATCTTTGTGAAAACTTGAGGATGCAACTTCCATTCGTGTGGAGCTGTCATATTTCTGCTTAGGTTGTCTGCCAGTGTGTTTTCCTTCCCTGGCAGGAATTTTGCCTGTAGTTGAATTTGCAATTCCAGTGCTGTGTTCCATAGGGTCATGGCTTGCCTGCACAGGGGGTATGAATGAGTTCCCCCGTTTGTTTATGTACCACATCACTGTGGTGTTGTCTGTCCTTATCAATAACTGGCCTGGATGCAGTAGGTCTTTGAAGGTCATAAGAGCATTTTGCATGGCTAGCATCTCCTTTGGTTGATGTGTAGGTGCTTCTCCATTTGGGACCATTTTCCCTGAATGCACTGATCTGCCATGTGTGCTCCCCAGGCGTAGTCTGAGGCGTCTGTTGTGATGATTTGAGTTGCTTGAGGTCCACAGAAAGGGAGACCTGTGTTTCTTTGGCATGCTTGAGCCCACCACAAAAATTCCCTTTGAAGGCATGGAATGAGTGGTATAATTGTTTCCAAGCTGTGGCTGTGTTGAGACCATAAGTTTTTTAGGTACCATTGAAGTTTCCTCATATGCAGCTTTGCACATGGGATTAGCAGGATGCAAGATGCCATGAATCCCAGAGCCTGCAGGACTTTCCTTGCAGTTAGCCTGGTGAAAGTTGCCATTTTGCTAAAGTATTGAGACAGTTGCCCTGGTTTGTCTGGCGTGAGGTAGGCCATCTGGGTGGTTGTATTCAAGCTGGCACCCAGGAAAATTATCTGTTGAGAAGGTATTAGTTTTGATTTCTTTTTGTTCACTGTGTATCCCAGGAAGTTTAGCAGTTTTATTACAAACGCCAGATGCTGCAATAGTATGTCCTTGCTGTCCGCTTGGATCAGGCAGTCGTCCAGATATGGATATATTTGTATTCCTTGTAGTCTGCAGAAGGCAATTACTGATGCCAGGCATTTCGTAAACACTCTGAGCACAGTAGATAAGCCAAAGGGCAATGCAGAGAATTGGTAATGGGTTGAACCTGCAAGAAATTTGAGGTATCTTTTGCAATCTTGTCTGATAGGGACATGCAGGTATGCCTCCTTGAGGTCCAATGTTACCAGCCAAGACTCCTTGCCCAGCATGGGAAGAAGCTGCTGTAATGTGAGCATCTTGAATTTTGGCACCTGTAGATATGTGTTTAGGATGGATAGGTCTAAGATAGGTCTCCAATCTTTGTCTTTCCTTGGTACCAGGAATAGTCTGGAATAAAAACCTTGACTTTGTTCTTTTGCAGGTACCTCTTGAATCGCTTTCATGTCCATGAGAGCAGAAATTTGTCTTTGTGCCTCTGCCCTTTGATTTTGTGGCAAGTTTGGCATGCCTCTCATTTTTGGAAGGGTGTGAAAGTGGAACCTGTAGCCTCTGTCTATAATGTCCAGAATCCATTTGTCTTTTGTAACAATATGCCAATTTTTTGAGAATAATGCCAGTTTTCCGGCAAAAGTGCTGCCATTAAAGCTTTGCTTGGCAGGTATAGGGGGAAGTCATTGTGTCTGTTTTCTAAATGACTGTGATCTATCTTCTCCACTTCTTGGGGTTGGTGCTTGCCACTGTCGTGCTCTGTAAGATCCTTGAGGTAGCCCTCTACCCCTTGGGCATCTGTATCTACCCCTTTGAGGTCTGTCCGTGGCTGGAAAGGACCAGTTTTTTGAAGGCCAGTTTCTGCTGAAACGTGGAGGTTGTACCTGCAGGAAATCTTTCACTGTTTGCATTGATTTCGCTTTTTCCTCCATTTTCTTTAATACCTCCTCAGCTTTAACACCAAACAATACATCTTTCTGAAGTGGTGCATCTAATAATTTTGCTTTGACATGATCTGGTAAGGTTTGCTCTTTGAGCCAAGCATATCTACGTATAACAGACCCCGTAACAGCAGCTCTACATGAGGCCTCTAAAGCATCAAAACCACACTGCAAGGTATGTTTACCCACCTGCTCTACACCATGCAACAAATCCTGCAACTCTTTCAAATCTGGTTGTTCTGGTTGTGTCATTTTGCTTTTCAACTGAGATAACAAAAACTGTTGGTACTTTAACATATGGAATTGACAGTTTAATGCCCTCATGGTTAAAGTGGCCGAGGTATACACCTTTTTCCCCCACCTTTCTAATGCTCTGAAATCTCTCTCTGAAGGTAATGGGTTTTTAGCAGTAGAGGCCTTAATTCCCTTGGGACCCTGTGAAATAGTTTCTGGGTCAGCAGTATGGCTTTTATAAAGGAACTGGTGAGAATCAGGGACCCGGTAATACCTGTCTGGTTCAACAGGAGCTGGAGGTAAAGAATCTGGATTAAGGCTGGCTTCTGTGTACACATCACCCAAAATATCTAAAACAGGAGGGATTAGCCAGGGGCCTATGCTGGGGGAGCAGTAGAAATTCCCTGAGCCTTTTCTTGGAATCTGAGTAATCTTGGCCTTCCCAGTGAAAGTGTTCCCTCAATGTATGCAGGGTTTCCCCAAGAGAGTAGTCCTCGGGGGGGGGGGTGAGACCGAGGGAATAGACTCCTCAGCATCAGAGTCTTCGAAAGGGGAATAGGCATAATCCTGGTCCTCAGAGTGTTCTGAGGTAATAGATGCCTGGTCTGAGGAAGGGTAGTCTTCCTCTAATCTGGGTCTTTTGTCAGAGGAGGTTGAAAACCCCTGATAAGAGTAATCAAATCCTCAGTCATTTTAAGCATCTGCTTTTTAGGCATGGGGCCTTGAGAGGAGGTCTGAGGACCCTTTTTTTAGTTTTCATGGCTGCTTTAGATTTAGTGAAAGATTTAAGAGAGAAGGTGGAAGGCCTGAAGATGCCTTCAGAAATGGCAGGCCTGACTAAATTCTGAGTTTCCCCGCCAAGAGTGGCGTCGGTATCTGCAGTAGGAATGGGGACAGAGGAGCCTGCGACCTCGGTTACTGAAGTCACCGGTAATGTATTTTCATCGGTACTCAGAGGCTGCGTAGGCGCCTCGCTGAGAACCGGAGAACCGGTAGTCGGCCTAAGCGTGGTCTCAGTACTCGGTGCGGACCTCGGATGTCGGTCCTTATCTTTGTGTCTTTTGCTCAAAACTGGAGTCGGAGTATCCGACGACATGATATAATTAAATTTTTTGCCAAAATAATGAAGGGCGAACTCCGCCCGGCACGTAATAGTGCGCTTGTTGAATCTAGCAAAAAACAGCAGGCCGAGACGTCGTGGTCTGGGCCTAAGCAAGGTATACAGAAAGAGTGGAAACCCTTATGCGGTATTTGCTTCCCACAACAAATGCAATTATTAACTTTGTCTGACATCGGTCTGAGGCAAGAACAGTTTCCCCAATGGGGTACTTAGCTTTAAAGAAGACTTCGGCTGAAATACTTTCGTAAATCTCAGGAGCTGGACGACCGGCACTTGCGAACTGCTTCTGCTTCGGGCACCGCGCGGCAAGAAAGACTGGAGAAAATGGCGTCAGCTGCCTCTTTTATACCCCTGCCGCACTGACGTCAGGGAAGAAGCGACGACAACCGACGCCGGATCTAGACTTTGGAATTCGGCTGACCGAGGACCCGCCTGACGGCAGGATAACCCATCTGTAATGACTGTAGCTGTATGCACGATGAACATCAGAATCCTGATCAGAAGATTCATAGTCAAGCTCAGCCCTAGGCCTCTTAGAAGGGGGGTTGGCTACCCCTGATTAGAGTTATTAGATCTTCATCCATTTTTATCATTTGTTTTTTAGGCATAGAGGCCTGAGCATGTGGCCTGGGTGTCGTTTTTTTAGACATGGATCGAGATTTAGGCCTTAGTAATGAAGGAGGCGTCGATTTAATATTCAAGTCCATAGGCCTGCATACACCCTCAGAAGCCAGTGCCTGCACAGCAGCACCGGACCCATTCAAGGTAGAGACATCCACGGGATCCATAGTTGAAGTATCTTGCGGCATACTGGACTCCGAATGGCTCTTAGTAGAGGCCTGTGAATCAGAAGTAGCGGGTATCATGGGCTGCGAAAGCATCTCACTGAGTACTGGCGAACTGGTGACTGGCTTAGGAGAAGCGTCATCGGCAGTTCTGGACCTCGGAAACCTGTCTCTGTCTTTATCTTTAAATTTTTTCGGAATCCCAGTAGTCGGATGGCTAACCGATGACATTTCTGGATAATTAAAAAGAGAACCGAAATATTTAGAGGCAAAAATATACAGATGACGGACAGTGCACTGATTAAATAAAGCACAAAAATGACAGCAAGGTACGTCGTGGTCAGGGCCTAGGCAAGGAATACAGTACGAATTAAAATCTTTATGAGGTATTTGCTTTCCACAAGTAATGAAATTATTAACTTTTACTGACATTGGTAAGGAGCAAGAAAAAGTTTCCCCAATGGGGTACTTAGCTTTTAGTTGAAGACTTCGGTTCTGAAACTCGAAAACAAAAATTTCAGGAGTCGGCCGACCAGCACTTGCGAACTGCTTCTGCTTTGGGTACCGCACGGCAAGAAAGACTGATGTAATGGCATTGGCTGCATGTTTTATACCCCTGACGACCTGATGTCATGGAAGAAGGGACAGCAACCGACGCAGGACCTAAGACTTTGTTAATCAGGCCGACTGAGGGCAACCTGCAAGCAGATTACCACAATGTAATGACTGCAACAGTGAAACATGAAGAACATCCAGTGGTGACAGGTGAAGGCCATCTCTGAAAAAGCATTCAGGCTCATCGACCATGTCAACCCAGGCAGAAAATTACTGGATCCTCTTGGAATGACACCAGAAACCAAGCCAATTGGTCAATTATTTTTTGTTGGAACTGTGGTATCATTCTTGGTGAAGGTAGGATGTTGCTTAGGACTAGGGTCATACCTGCCTGGAACACATACTCATAGTTCAATCATGTCTCTCCATATAGTCCAGGGAGGTGCATCTCAACTCATTCACACCATGTACAATGAGAGTCGTACTTCTACTTGTAGTGGACAGACTTAAGTGCGTGCGTGATGTGGTGGATTCTGGCACCAGACAGACAACTGACAGGGACCTTCTTGTAAAGCCTGGTGAGGGGGACATCGGTGTGTCCAGAATTGAGTCACCAATGACTAGTGTGTGTGGTTTATGTCTTGTGGGCTGCAATGGTTTGTTGTTTTTGCCTTAAGTACTGTATTTGTGAGACACTGGTGTGCTGTTGTGTGCAATGTGTCTGGTGTTGTGTGTGGAATGTTTGTGTGTATTTTGGAGGTCTCTGTTGTTTAGGTAAGTTTTTATTGAGGACCTTTGCCTAGGTGTGTGTGCATTGTGCTTGGCTATGTGATGCGAGTGGTGTGGTGTTTGTGCTGGCAATCTCCTCTTTGTCAGCAGTACTGACTATGGCGTGAGAGAACATGGACGCCAGATTACTGATGTACATGAATTACACACAGGTAGAAGAATTAAGTCCTAGGAGAAGAGGGTTGTCAGTAAAAATTAGGCAGTTGCTACACTGCTTTCCAAAGTGAGAAGACTTTTTCATATTTGGATCAATTTATCAGAATTGAAACTTGATAGGCAAAAGCTTTAGCTGTCATTTTAAGATATTTATCGGGTAGATTGTCAAAGGCAATTTTAGGTTGCATTCTGAGTAGGAAGATCAAGAACTTGACAGCCATCTGGTAGGCTAGTGACTATACTGTCTGTATAAAGAGGGTACTGCATGTCTGGTGTTGGCTTTGTAACTTATTCTGAATTTAACAGCTTATTGATTGAGGCCAGGAACAGTTTTTGTTTATTAGTAACAAGGGGGAAAGGATCTCCACTCTCTAGATGCGCACAGACAGCTCAGATTCTATCTGGATAGGACTAAATCTTTTAGAAAAGCTGACCAGTTGCTAGTCAGCTTCGCAGCAGGGGCAAAGGGCAAGGCCATATCCAAACAATCTCCCAATGGATAGCACACTGCATCCATTTCTGCTACAAACAACATGGGAAACCACCCCCAAAGGGGGTCAGGAAACATTCTACCAGGGCAACCTACAACTCTGCAGCTTTTCTCAGAGGGGTCCCCACTAGGGACATCCTGGAGGCTGCAACATGGACTTCTGTTCATATCTTCACCAAGCATTACCACCTGCCTGTCTTTTCCAAATCCAAGACAGGCTTTGCCACAACAGTCTTGCAGGGCATCCTAGCCAGCCCCCAGTCTTCCTGACTGCCTCCACCCTTTTCTTCAACTTTGGGAATCAACCCAAGTGTGATGACTGCAACAGTGAAACAAGAAGAACATAGTACAGTTGTGTACACTTTCCATAAATGTTGATGTTCGAGTGTATTCACTGCTGCAGTCCTGGTTTCTCAACCTCCATCCCCCTTGTCTCTCTCTCTTCCTCTCTCCATATAGGGCAAGAAAAATGTATGTAATGGCGTCAGCTGCCTGATTTTATATCAATGACAACCTGATGTCAGTCCTGGTGCAACAGTAACCAATGCAGAAATACTAAGCCTCTGGTATTCGGGCCGACTGAGGGCTACCCCTGGCAGGAAAGATAACCCAAGTGTGATGACTGCAATAGTGAAACACGAAAAACATCAGGCTTTCTTATCTTTGTTGATGTGTTGTTTTGTCAGGTTTCTTAGCTGTCTATATGCTAGTGAAGTAGGAGCAATTTTTTTTGTCCATCCCTTCCATAACTTATCTCTCTGTTTCATTAGTTTTTAAGCTGCTAAGGATAGCTGTGGGGCAGGGTTGGCTTTGACTCTATTCTGCAGAGGGCAGATGGTTAGAATACCTAGGAAATTTTAATGAACTCAAATAGAGCATCATCTATGGTGAGAGTATTCAGTGACTACCAATTATGGAGCTAGTGTATTAATAAAAGTGTCAAGAATTTTGGCTCATCAGGCTGTGACGGTTCATCGAATGGTTGAAGCCTTGCTATATCTAAGTTGGTGTGGTTATAAGTTGGGTGACCTTGATGTACATACACTACTGGCTGGATTTTCAGACCGTATGGTTTACCAGTCTATACTAATATCACCCAGTATTAAGTTTTCTTGAGGTATTTTTGAGGAGGCCCAGCAAAGAACACCTTCCAGTGTTTTAGCAGTGTAACCTGGGGATATGTGTATACCCATGATTGCAAAAGTCTTGTGCATGTTTAGTTTTAGTACGGTTAGTAGGATTTATGAGGTAGAGAAAGCTAGCAAGATGTAGGGGCAGAGGAGGATATCTAGTGTGTTTTTCCTGACAACAGCAACACTGCCAGCGTTTTTTTTTCTTGGTTAGTCAATAATGTTATAGCCTAGTGGGTAAATTTCTTCACTTTTTCTTTTCCTGGTATAGCCAGGTTTCTGTTGCAGCTAAGACGCTTGTAGTGTGTAGTGTTATTCAAACCTTCTGACTCTGCCCAAGCATATTAAAAAAGCTTCTACTGAAACTGCTGTGCATTTTATCAGATTCTGTTTCAGTCTTCCTTCTCACAGGCACACTGTTTTTGTTCTTTTGGTCAAGCTAACTCTTTCGTCCACATTCAAACAGAAATTTCAGGATGTAATACAAACCAGAAGGCTGCTTTTTGAAAAAGACACAGGACTGAAAGTCACAAAACAGCTCAAGAAAGATATAGTTCACCAAGACCTCAGCCAGCAAAACATATCCCCCAAGATGCAGTTGAACCATCTGATTACACATTACCTCCAATGTCATCACAAACTGGAAAAACAGATAATTTTGATCTGCACCAATACGTAAAAAAAATTCTCTTAACAGTCCCATGCAGTGCACTAGACAGAAATGACTTCTTTATATGATGATTACGTCAGTGAAATAACTAACAGAACTACCACCTTATCATTTCAGGATAGTATTACAACTACTACCTCTCCAAACATCCAAGAAAAAGTAAATCAAGCACAGATCTCTCCACAAAATCAGTGATAAAGAGCATAACAATAAAAACTAGAATGCAACACAATTTTTACTTCAGAAACTTGTTCCTTGTCAATATCAATGCATTCATGATGAGTGCTTCTAAGTAAAAACAAGGAGCAACCATAAATATTCCAGGACAAGGCTCCAGCCGTTGTCATTTCTCTCGCTCTCTCCTGCACACCAGACTACATTCCTACTTAGTCAGTCCTATGCAAATACTGTAGGGAATTACTTCTCTCAGAAAGCTAACATCTTCCAGTAATCTCAACCACGCTCGTCAAACCTGCTGCTGTTCAATTTCAGATGTTGCAAAAATCTAAAACTGTATTACAGTCCCACACACAAAGTCTCAACTCACTGACTGAAGATCAAGTTGGCATAAATACTGAGAGGTATTCAAAGTGACCACCACCACCCGATGTGCTAAAATGTCTTCCTTCTGGGGCATTAGAAAGGTGGAATATGTGCTTGAAATCAAACAGTACTGCTGAACTACAGGGTGAACAGTCTTCACCCAACGATTTCTGAAGTAAACCCTGTAAATTGATACAAAAAATAAAACATATCTTTATAGCATTTTTATATTTCTTGCAACTGTATCATCCATTGTTACTACGTGACTTTGACATTAAGATCAGTGCATTAAGTTGTCCAAGCCCATCTTCCCCAGCCACATTTTAAATTATGCTGGTACAGAACACAGACTGAAATAGTTGCAAACACAGTACTTGTCAAATTCTAGACAGTAGCATTTTACACGTCACTTCAAACTCGTCCTCTTTTCAGTTTTACTGAAAACAGTACGTTATATAAACAATACTCTTCCCCAAAGACTATACTTGTAAAGAAGTGAATTGAAGCCCATATCGAAATTGAGCAGAACCCTATTAAAATGAATGCATAAATGTAAAGAAGGAACGATGAGCATTACAATTTGGCTGCCAACTCCCTAACATTTCACAAATCACAAGCTATAGCTAGGACAGGGAGAAGGGTCAGCAGACCTGGCTGAAGTTAACACAGGGACCATGATAAACACGGTAGAAGAATGTGCCAACCGGTCCCTACAATTCAGTTATATGACAGCTTTTGCATCCAGTAGCTGTTTTAAAAAGCTGCAATCTGAACTTTTAATTGCTTAAGCGATTTGTTTGCTCTGTCTGCATGTGTACGTATCCTTGTTAAGAACTGCAGCAAGAGGCTACTACAGATCTTTTGAAACAGTTTCTGAAAGAGTTATTATGTAGAAACAAGGTTTTTGCTTGGTGTGTGTGTGTGTGTGTGTGTGTGTGTGTGTGTGAGCGTGTTTTTTTTCCAGGGCAGAAGTGTCACTTGGGGTATTGTCCAGAGTGGCAAAAAAACTAAATACAGCTCTGACTTAGTTTAAACAAAGAGTGTTAAACATGTATCTAATCCAAATAACAGATATGCAATCATCTGCAGGTGCAAATATGTTAAATTGCAATGAGGACCTCTTGGGGTTTCTTCTAATTGTGTCTTTCGGCTTTTCACGGTTAGGGGTTGTCACAGCATAACTCCGGTCTGCTAATGATTGGCAGTAGAGTTTTACGTGCTGGCTTGCCAGGCATAACGCACAACCTTCAATGAAGGAACGCCCGTTCACGCATGTCGCCACACAGAAGACGCTCTGAGAATCGAACGGGCAACGTCTAACTGTGAGGCGACAACACTACCGCAGCACAACCACCGCAGTTTCCTCTTCTAATAACCTCAGCTAAGTACAGTTTCGAAATTCACTAGCTCTTGTGTTTCAGAGTACGATCAACTACTAGTGGTTCAAGCTATGATGCCACATTATGGGCTAAGAGGGGAGCCCAGCTCCCAGGTATGACACTTTGACTTCCATGAACTGAATGATCACAGCCTGAAATACTGAAAAAGGATACATTTACTACCTAATATGCATGAAATTCCATCAACAAACACAAACATCTCAACAAGATAAAAAGAATGGCAGTACACTACAGCACCCACTAGATGGGCCTCCTAGAATATAAAATGATACAAGTACATACCCATTATAATCAGACATAAAAAAGTTCTCTGCAATGGAAACTTCATCTTGATAAAAATGAAACCTACCTCCCCTAGTAAACAAGAACTGGAATAATCCTCAAAAGGCTATGACTTAGAAGGTTGAGTCCTAAATAACAAATGTACCAAAAAGGCTAATTTCAGCAGTTACTGTTCCAAGCAAATGTTGGACATGAATTACCAGGAGACATCCCCACTTAAGTCAGCTGTGTTAAACTGCCAGTTCACTGCAGAGTGCTAACATTTGTTTTGCAGCAAAAAATTTTT
>NC_056744.1:124804815-124883711 GCF_019279795.1 Protopterus annectens | reverse complement strand
TAAGACTGCTTAGGTACAGGAGGCTGTGAATATGGAGAAGCACAAGTTAAATTAAAATCATCCTCCATCACAAGTATCTGAGGAATAGCTAGGAGTTTAGCAAAATCCAGATTCAAGAAGTCATATCTTTTCTGTGCCTCTGAAATCTTCCTTCCACCAACTTAAATTATTCTTTCATTTTTCTAATTGTATAAAAAATGAAATTTCTTCATGATGCAAGTCAGATGATATATTCTCGGATCCCAACACATAAAGGAGTGGACAAGAAAGAACTGTTAGACATAATCCAGACTTTCCAAAAAGATATTGGACTTTTGGCATTCAGTTGTAGACAATAGCTCTGGCACCAATTAGTTTGCAAAAAAAACTCTTGGAAGATATTGCCTTATGGGACTCTATAATCTAGACAAAGCTTGCAGTTGTCCACCAACTTTGTCAACCCCTTTGACATTACCTTTGACTTGCAAAAAGCAGCAGTCCCAATACCAAGCCTAGAGGGACACCACTGGTGAGTGGTCTTTTTGTGGAGGTAGAGTCACACATCTTGACTTTCAGTGACCCACGAGCCACCTGGATATCTAACTGGTGACATACGGGTTTACTTCTAGTTTTGTGACTTTGTCACCAATACTCAAATGATGTTAAGTATTGAATGCCTTGATAGGCAGTGTGTGCCATTTTGCCCTCATCCAGAGCTTTTTTTCCCCACTCTTCTTTTATCCAGAGGTTTGGTGACTTGCTCAAGGAAGTCCATCAGGTTTAGCAAATATGATCTGCTTTTGACAAATCCAAATTCTGTTGGATGAAGTGTGAGCAGACTTCCTATGTCCTCTTTTATCACCATCGTAATTATTTCCATTCCATGGCATTAAATGAGACTAGTCAGACTTTATAGGTCTATAATTAACCTGCATCAGTGAATGGCCCACCATCATGCAGAGGAATTGGGGAGTTATGTACTTAAAATTAACTTGGCATCTGTGCTGCCCCATTTTCATTCTTCCTCACTGATTGGTTCCAGATCCAATCCTCAGATCTGACTCGGCCGCATTTTCCAGATTTTGGATCCTAGTCTCGAGCTCATCCCTCTTCCCATTATGCACCACCCTTTTTCTATCTCCTCAGATACAGCTTGCTGCCCTTGTCTAATGAATTAGAGAGACAGGACAGATAGAAAAATGAAAACTCACACCTGGATCTAAAAAGCTTCCTATATCATCTAATATCCTTCTAGAAATAAGGTCAGGGGATGGTTGGGAGGAAAGATGAGGAAGAATGAAACGGGAGAACACAGATGCCAGGTTTTGGTAAGTACATAATGCTTAAATCTGATGTTGTCCTTTTCATTCTTCCTCACTGATGGGTTAGAGTCCTCAGCCACGCAATTCTTGGGAGGCCCTCAAAGAAGGATATGCCAGGACACTGACAAGCAAAGGAAGATCTGCTTCTGGAGACAATGTCCAGTTTGTAATACTTGACAAGGAAATAATTAATAAGCAAGTAACTGCAGAAGCAATGTAAGCAAAGAAGCTTTGGGAGAAAGGCAGAAGAGAAAGCCATTCATTTGGAGAAAGGGGATATACAAGAGCACTGTCAGACTGAAGAAAAAGCAACTTCTGGAAACAATGTCCAATAGTAATGCATCACAAATGGGGGGTTGAGCCTCTGATAGAATCACCCTGCATCATACCGCTCAACCTCAGAGCAAGAAAACTGGACAAAATCCCCAAAAAAAGGGACAACTTTTAAATATTGCTCTTACAAACTTTGAAAGATAATAGACTAACAGGTTTTGCATTAGCTTGAATTTTCTGAAGGGTATGAAGTCTAAAACGCAAATGTCTATCATTTTCTAACTTCGGTCCTCAACAAGTGCCAATAATTTGCCAGAAAACCACAATTGTATAAAAAAACAGACCAAAAATATAGGGCAAAAATCTGTACAGTTGAGAGGTATGCCCTGAATATCTGAAAAGGTGCAAAGAGTTCAACCAAAGTAATCTCTGCCAGTCTGCCCAATTCACAGCTGCAATAGCTCAAAGTTGTTAGGATAACAGTTTTGACATTAACATGCATTTTATACTGGTCTGTGGCTCAAAAGTCTATCGCCGTCTGCATTCTGTCTCCAATGACTCTTTCTGTACATTCTAGTAGAGACAACAGGCACACATACTTAGGCATCATTTCTTAATCTATATCTCAAGAAATGAGAAAGCATTAAAGACTGGGAAGAAGCTCCTGGTAATACATCTATTCCTGCCCAGCCAAGAACAGAAGAACTCCTGCTGTGAGGGAGCAACGGCACTCCGCATTACAACGGGAGATACCAGGAAACCAGCATTTTATTCAAAAAGGGGAAAACACAACTGACAGACCAATCCCATCAAAAAAGCAGCCTAGCACAGCACTGCTTGCAATTAGAGTCAAAAACAAGACACATGCACAGTAACATCAGTCAGCAGCACCACAGGAGCACAGAAGCCAGCAGCAGTCTGAGCCTCAACCAGCAACCGCTGAAGCAAGACCACCTGTCAAACAAGAAGGATGATGCAGATTTTGAGGCGCTGCAAAGTAATTTATTATACCTCAGCAAACAAAAATGCATGAAGACTGACCAGACTTCACACAAAGCACACTGATATTCATCACCAAAATCCAAAGGAACGGTAACAACCATACTAGGCAACAATAGGGAGCAGATTTGAAATCTGTTACAACAGGGATTGTGTTAACATACATTTTTTGAATGATTTGAAGTCAGAAAGGTGAAAATAAACCATTATTTGCAGAGTTCAAGCCCTAAACTAAAAACTGGCCAGCTGAAAGAAAAAAAAAAACTTCATACCTGAGCAGAACAGCAACACTACAGCCATAAATGGTCTGAGGGAGGAAGGAAAGCCAAAAAGGACAGACAGCAGAGATAAAACAGAAAATTAGACAAATTAACTTTTTACCACTTGAGACTGTGGAAACCTCTGTCTTACCACGAAGGCAGCAAACGAGATTGGAGGAGACAGGGAGAGGGTGGTGCATTATGGGAAGACAGAGGAGCTCAAGACTAGGATCCAAACTCTGGAAAAAGTGGCCATGTTGGATCGGATCCATAACCCATAAGTGAGGATGAATGAAAAGAACATCAGATCAACTGTTGCATTACTCTATTTGCAAGCACAAAGCCAGTTTGGAGGCTAAGGAACAATGATCCTAAAATGACAGTATGAAGGTTGCACTTCTCGAGGTAAACTAGACTGCTCTGACGGCCATCCTTGACTGAAAAAGGAGTTGATCTTCTGTAAAACAGGATCTGAGGCTGTATGACTTCTAAGCTCATCAAGAAGTGTGGAAGAAAAATTACTCGCTTCCATGAGTTCAAAATCAAGTTTCTCTTTCTGATGCTCTTCAGTGACATTTCTGGGTAATCTGGATAATGTATCAGCAAGAAAAAGAAGTTTGCCTTTTGCGTAGACAAGACTGAAATTGTAATTCTGCAATCTCTTCATACATTGCAATCTAGCTGGAGCTGAATGCACAGGCTTCATCAAAATAGTGACTAGAGGTTGGTGGTTTGTTTCAATCTGGATAGGTCTACAATAAATATAATCATGGAACTATGAACATGCAAACAATTGCCAAATGTTCACTATCTGAGCATACTGCATTTCAGTGTGGGTCAGAGATCTGGATGCATAGGCAACAGGTTGACCCCTCTTGGAGAATGACTGTACCAAGACTAAATTCTGAAGCATCACAGGAAAGAGTAGCTGGTTTGTGAGCATCACAGTATCAGAGTTGCTGGATTGGCAATTCTCTGTTTCAGAACATCAAATGCAATTTGGTGCTGTTCCAGCCATGACCAGGATACATCTTTACTTGTCAGCTCTCTAAGCGGTGCTGCTAGTTGGCTTAAATCTGGAATGAACTTGCCTAGATAGTTAACCATACCAAGAAAGCACTGAAGGAGCTTGCACACTGTCTGCAGTGGGAATCTCAAGAATTGCTGCTTGATAGGAAGGGTCTGGTCGTAAGCCTGAACTGGTAAACAAATGACCAACATAAGCAACTTCTCATAACCTGAACTTGCACTTCTTAGGATTCAGCATGAAATTCACTTGATGAGGCTTTGCAGAACTTTATCGAGGTTTCGGTCATACTCAGCTTCACCATTACCTCATAACTACAATATCATCTACTATAATAGCACAGAGATACCCAGAAAAGATTTGCTTCATTGCACGTTGGAAAACTTAATTGGCAGAATGCATCCCAAACGGCACTCTCAAAAATCTGTACCTGCCAAAAGGAGTGCTGAATGTAGTAAGCAATGAGGATTTCTCGTCAAGCAATATTTGCCAAAATGAACACTCTGCATCTAAGACAGAAAAAAAAAAACAGTGGCAGTTGGCATCAGTGCCGCAACTTCTTTGACTGCATGCATTGGATGATGACGTCTTTTCAATGCTTTGCTCAAATCTCATGGATCAATACATATTCGGATATCATCTGAGCTTTTCTTACAAGCTACCACCATGGAGGATACCCATTCAGTTAGTTCATCAACTGGAAAAATTACACCTTGTTGCACCATTTTATCTAGCTCGGCTTTGACTCTGTTCTGCATAGCTACTGGAACTTTCCAGGCTGGTCAGACAACTGGGCTGACATTTGGATCTAACTTCATGGAGTACACAACTGGAAGCTTGCCTAGTTTGTCTTTGAAAAGATCAGCATAGGTAGAGAAAATATACTGGGTGAAATCAGAACTGTGGTCTTTTAAGTTAACATGATGGACTTCCTTATTAAATGAAAGCAATTCCATTTTCAAACTCTCTCTGAGCCCTAATGATGACTGGACGTGCCTTTTGACCACATAAAATAAGTTGTAGCTTCTCCCAGCAGAGCAACATGAAAAGGACTACTGAGCCTTCCATTTAATCTCTTCACCACCGTAAGCAACAAGCTTCGCACACTTCAACAAATCAACCCTCCCACCAGCACATACTCTAGCTAATGTTTCTGCAGACAAAGTACAGTTTTGTACCTACCATAAATGTAGATGTCCGATAGGTATGCATCTGCAGTCCTTACATATGGGTTGTCCTGCCTCAGGCAGCCCTTCGGTCGGCCGGATTCCAAAGTCTGGGTCCGGCGTCGGCTGATGTCGCCCTTTCCCCGACGTCAGAGTGCCTGGGGTATAAAAGAGTCAGCCAACGCCATCTTCCTCAGTTTTTCTTGCCCCAGATGCCAGGTGCCCTCTAAGGAAGGCTAAATTTGTAGAAATGCAAAATATTCCAAACATGCACAGTAATAAAAAACAAATACACCATAATAGATAACCCCAGCTAGCTATAAGAGGGATAAGCACCCAAGAAATACCACAGAGGGGAAGGAGGGAGGGAAAAAGTACAGTTTTGTACCTACCATAAATGTAGATGTTCGAAGATCCACATTGCTGCAGTCCTTACTTATGGGTAGTCCGCTGTCCTCGGTCGGCCCGAATACCAAAGTATTAGGCTGACGTCGGTCATGGGCGCCTAGATCTGACATCAGAGCGTCAGGGTATAAAGGCGCATGACTGACGTCATATCCTCAGTCTTTTCTTGCCCCAGATGTCAGAAGGCCAAACCAGAAAGGCCACAGCCAAAAACAGAATACCTCCCAAAAACATGCCCAACAACAACCATCACTTAAAGCATAGCACCAAGTCAAACTACAGAGGGGAAGGAGGGAGGGTAAATTGGACTGCAGCAATGTGGATCTTCGAACATCTACATTTATGGTAGGTACAAAACTGTACTATGTTCTTCATCTCACATTGCTGCAGTCCTTACTTATGGGTAGAATCCCAAAGCAACGGGAAAGGGAGGATGGTAAAAATCATAAAGCATTAGGGGCTGCTAAAATGCCCTGCAAAATTGCAGTGGCAAATCCAGCCCTAGACTTAGAATAAAGAGGAAGGTGGTAATGTTTAGAAAAGGTATGCACTGAACTCCAAGTAGCTGCCTCCAAAATGTCTTTTGTAGCTACCCCCCTTATAAAGGCCGTAGAAGTAGCAGTAGCCCTAGTGGAATGAGGCCTGATTCCAGCAGGAATCTCCTTACCATGATGGGAATAACAGAAAGAAATACAAAACCCAATCCATTTAGAAATAGTTTGTTTTGAAACAGGTTTACCCTGTGAACCCAAAGCAAAAGAAACAAACAATTGTTGAGACTGTCTGAACTCCTTGGTTCTGCTCAAATAATAACGCAACTGCCTGTGAATATCCAAAGTATGCAAAATTTTCTCCCCTTTATTTCGGGGGTTTGCATAAAAAGTAGGCAAATGAATAGTTTGATTTAAGGCCACACAAGAAACCACTTTAGGCATAAAGGAAGGATTAGTACGCAAAGATACCCTATCCTTATGAAAAATCAGGAAAGGCTCCACAGCCATGAGGGCCTGTAATTCAGAAACCCTTCTTGCAGAGGTAATGGCCAACAAAAAAGCAGTTTTCCATGATGAATACTTTAACTCGGCAGTAGCTGCAGGCTCAAAAGGTTGTAGAGTAAGTTTTTCCAACGCAAAATTGAGATCCCAAGCGGGAGTAGGAGCTCTACGTGGGGGTCTTGTATTCTTTGCCCCTCTAAGAAATTGCTTAAACCAAGGATGAGAGAATAAAGGAGGGTCACAATCATAGTGAGCAGAAATGGCTGCAGCATGGACCTTTATTGAGGAGAAAGACAAACCCTTGTCCAATAACTCAGTAAGATATTGAAGAGCAACACTTAAATCAGGTTTGGAGACATCAAAGTCCTTTCCTTTGCTCCAAATTAAAAATCTCCTCCATTTATCAGCGTAAACTTTCCTGGTACTAGGCCTCCTGGCCTCCAAAATAACATTCAAAACTTGTTGTGGAAGCCTAGACCCTCCAGAGTCTAAAACAGAATATGCCAGGCTGTTAGATGCAGAGACTGAATCTTGACATTGAGGAAGTGACTGTCCTCTTGTGACAAAAGGTGTGGAATCAAAGGCAGAGGCCATGGAGGTTCTCGTACTAAACTCCTCAGTAGTGGGTACCAGTGTTGTCGAGGCCAATCCGGTGCTATCAAAATCATGGTTGGCTTGTCTTGTCTGGCCTTCAAAAGTACCTTGGGAAGAAGAGGCAGAGGTGGAAAGGCATATACATGCAGATTGTTCCAACTGAAAGATAGAGCGTCCACCTTCCAAGCTGTGTGATGAAACATTTTTGTGCAAAACGTTGGCAACTGGTAATTTAGTGGAGAAGCGAACAGATCTATGTCTGGAGTTCCCCATAACACTGTCAACTGTTGAAATACATGAGGATCCAATTTCCACTCGTGGGGATCCACTATTTGTCTGCTCAATACATCTGCTAAGGAGTTCTGTGCTCCTAGTAGAAACCTTGCCTGAAGATTGAGGTGTAGATTGAGAGCAGTTTCCCACAGAATCATCGCTTGCCTGCAAAGAGGGTAAGAATGGGTTCCCCTGCTTGTTGATGTACCACATGACAGTAGTGTTGTCTGTTTGAATCAACACCTGCCCTGGTGAAGTAAATCTTTGAAAGCCATCAATGCAAACTGGACTGCTAACATTTCCTTCAAGTTGATATGCAAATGTTGGAGTTTGACAGGCCACGTGTTTTGCACCCATTTTCCATTGAGGTGTGCTCCCCAAGCCTTGTCCGAGGCATCTGTCGTTAGGATCTGACTCGCCTCTGGCCGGGTCACAGAGAGTCCCTTGTTTAGGTGACATTCCTGAGCCCACCACAAAACTCCTTCTGAATGCAAGGTATTATCTGAATGACAGTGTCTAGATCTTGGCAGTGCTGTGTCCACACATTTTGAGATACCATTGAAGCTTCCTCATATGCAATTTGGCATTGGGAAGCACCAGAATACAAGATGCCATGAACCCCAAGGCTTGAAGGACTGTCCTTGCAGTCAGCCTGGACCGTAGAGACATTTGCTGGAAATAAAGAGAAAGGCTTCTTTGTTTGTCCGGGGTCAAAAAAGCCATCTGGGAAGCTGTATTCAGTCTCACACCCAGAAAGCACATGTCCTGAGAGGGTACTAGACTGGACTTTGTTTCGTTCACAGAATACCCTAGGCATCTTAACACTGCCATCACATACTGTAGATGATGAAGAAGTTCGTCCTTTTCTTGTGCAATAATCAGACAGTCGTCCAAATAAGGATAAATTTGTATTCCTCTTAGTCTGAAAAATGCTATCACTGGAGCCAGAACCTTTGTGAACACTCTGGGCGCAGTAGATAAGCCAAAGGGCAATGCAGAGAACTGATAATGTAAATTTCCAGCCGAAAACGCAGGTACCTCCTGCAACTGGGCCTGATAGGAACATGAAGGTAAGCCTCTTTGAGATCCAGAGTAACCATCCAGTGATCTTTTCCCAACAGAGGTAAAAGCTGTTGTAAAGTCAGCATCTTGAACTTTGGAATGTCCAGGTAAGTGTTGAGGATAGATAAATCCAAAATTGGTCTCCACGTGTTTCCTTTCTCTGGAACTAGAAACAGGCGAGAATAAAATCCTAGGCCCACTTCTGACAGAGGAACTGGCTGTATAGCTCCTATTTGAAGAAGTAAAGAAATTTGTCTGTGAGCCTCTATCCTTTGCCGAGGAGGGACGTCTGGCATGCCTTTGAAAGGAGGCATGGTATGGAAATAGAACTTGTAACCTCGGTTTATAATGTCCAATACCCATTTGTCTTGGGTGATTAAATGCCAATTTTGCTTGAAAAGAGCCAACTTTCCTCCCAAAGGAGCTGCCAGGCAAGAGGAATCTGGCAGCTGAAAACGCAGGTCATTGGGCCTGTTTACGAAAGGACTGGCCCCTGCCCTCACCAGCAGATTGAGCAGGCGAACTCCATTGTCTCGGCCTGAAGGTACTCTGAGCTCTGCCCCTACCACGCCTAGATCTACCCCTAGACTGAGAATCAGAAGAAGGGTACGTCCACCCCTTAGTAGGCCAATTTCTACTAAACTTTGGAGGTTGTACCTGCAAAAAATCCTTAACAGTCTGCATAGACTTAGCCTTGTCTTCCATTTTCTTTAAGACTGACTCCACAGGAGGACCAAACAAAACTTCAGACTGCCAAGGGGCATCCAGAATTCTAGACTTAACATGCTCAGACAAATTCTGATCCTTAAGCCAGGCGTGCCTACGAAGAACTGAACCAGTGGCAGCCACCCTAGAAGAAGCCTGTAAAGCATCAAAACCACATTGCAAAGAGTGCTTACCCACCTGTTCAGAAACATGCACGAAATCCTGCAATTCTTTACACTCTATGCCCTCTGCCAAAGCATCCACTTTAGCTCTTAGCTGAGAAAGGAGGAAATTCTGATACTTCAACATATGAAACTGGCAGTTCAAAGCTCTCATTGCTAAAGTAGAAGAGGTATACACCTTCTTACCCCATCTATCCAAAGCTCTAGCTTCCTTATCCAGAGGAACCGGATTCTTAACAACAGAGGCTCTAACACCCTTAGGCCCCTGAGTAATAGTTTCTGGGTCCGCCCTAGGACTCTTATACAGATATTTATGAGCCTCAGGCACCCTGTAATACGTGTCCGGTTTAACTGGGGCAGGAGGCACAGAATCTGGATTAAGGGAAGCTTCCGAGAAAACATCTGAAACAATATCCAAAACCGGAGGTATAGCTAAGGGTCTATGCTGTGGTAAAAACAAGAACTCCCTAAGCCTCTTCCGGGAATCAGAGTAATCCTGTCCCTCCCACTCAAAATGCTCCCTCATGGAATGCAGAGTTTCTGAAAATGAAAAATCCTCTGGAGGAGAAGCAGAAGGAGTGGAATCCTCTGTATCAGAATCAGAATAAGGAGGGAAATCTTGAATGTCCTCAGTAGAAGACTCTGAATCATCTGAGGCCTGCACCAAACTTTCCAACTCTGGCTCCATCCTGGTCCTCTTATCAGGAGGGGGCATAGAACCTCTAATTAAAGTAATCAAATCTTCTGCCATTTTAAGCATGTGCTTTTTAGGCACAGACCCTGAAGAACCAGAACTGACACCAGAGGAAGGCAAAACAGACCTGCCCTAAGAAGGAGCCTTAGAAACAGTAGCAGAAGGCCTAACCACCTTAGGCATAGAAGGGAGAATAGTAACCTGAGAGGCCCCTTCAGCCTGACCTGCCTCCTGAGAGGCCACATCTTGTAAAATCAAAGTTTCCCCCTGGGACTCAACAGAAACTTCAGCCGGATCCACCTGTTCAGCTGTAGCTTCTAAAGGTCCGTCGTCCGAAACGGATGAATCATCCTGCCTAGGCTTTAAAGATTTGTCTTTGCGCTTCTTAGTAGAAGCAGGCATCGGAACATCCGACGGCATATTATAATTACACCTCTTGCCAAAGACTAACCTAGCGCAATCTAACCTCCGTTTTATAGTGCGCTTATTAAACCTAGCACATAACCGACACCCGACTACGTCGTGCTCCGGTCCCAAACAAGGAATACAAAGCGAGTGGTAATCCCTATGCGGTATCTGTTTCCCACAAGAAATACAATTATTCTGACATCCGGTAAGTAACTGAGGCAAGAAAAAACAAAAATATTCCCCAACGGGGTACTTAGCCCAACTTGGTATCGGTCTGAAACTCCGAAAACGAAAAATTTCAGAACGCCGAACGGCACTTGCAACGCTGCTTCTGCATCGGACAATGCAGCAAAAAAGACAGAGGATATGACGTCAGTCATGCGCCTTTATACCCTGACGCTCTGATGTCAGATCTAGGCGCCCATGACCGACGTCAGCCTAATACTTTGGTATTCGGGCCGACCGAGGACAGCGGACTACCCATAAGTAAGGACTGCAGCAATGTGAGATGAAGAACATCCTGACTGCAGATACATACCTATCGGACATCTACATTTATGGTAGGTACAAAACTGTACTGTGTCCTTCAAGGATGCATCTGCAGTCCTTACATATGGGTAGAATACCATAGCCAAGCTGGGGGTGGTAGGATCTAAGAAAATGATGGTGTAGCTAAAATGCCCTGCAGGACTGCCGTAGCAAAGCCTGCTCTGGATCTGGAATATAAGGGCAAATTGTAATGCTTGGTAAATGTATGCACGGAGCTCCATGTAGCAGCTTCTAAAATGTCCTTGGTAGCCACCCCTCTTAAAAAGGCTGTGGAGGTGGCTGTGGCTCTGGTGGAATGAGGCCTGATGTTAGCTGGCACAGTTTTTCCATGATAAGAGTAGCAGAATCGAATGCAATTTCCTATCCATTTTGAAATTGTCGGTTTGGAAATTGCTTTGCCTTGGATGCCTGCAGCATATGCTACCAACAGCTGGTCAGTTTTTCTGAAAGTGTTAGTTCTGTCCAAGTAGTAGCGTAACTGTCTGTGAATGTCCAGGGTAAGCAGAAGTTTTTCTCCCTTGTTTTGCGGATCTGGAAAGAAGGTAGGCAGGTGAATAGCTTGGTTCAATGAGACCCTGGATTCCACCTTTGGCATGAATGAAGGATTGGTTCTCAAGGAGACTCTGTCCTGATGAAAAATAAGAAATGGTTGTACTGCCATGAGTGCCTGCAATTCAGATACTCTTCTTGCTGAGGTTATGGCCAAAAGGAAGGCAGTCTTCCAAGACAGGAACTGCAACTCTGAAGATGCTGCTGGTTCAAAGGGAGGTAGAGTCAACTTTTCCAACATGAAGTTAAGGTCCCATGTAGGCACTGGTGGTTTTCTTGGAGGACTGATGTTTTTAATTCCTCTTAGAAACTGCCTTAGGAGAGGATGAGAGAAGACCGGTGGATCAGTATTGTATTCTGCTGAAATTGCTGAAGCATGAATTTTTATGGAAGAGTAAGAAAGGCCATTGTGGAGCATTTAAGTATTCCAGGATATGTGCCATGCTCATCACTGTGGCATCTAGGCCCTTTGCGGTGCTCCAAGTGTGGAATCTCTTCCATTTTGCTGAATATGCCTTTCTCGTGGAAGGTCTGCGAGCTTCCATGATGATATCCTTCACTCTTTTGGATAGCTTTTCCTGGTGAGGAGTCAAGGTATTCTCCAGGCTGTCAGCTGCAGGGTTTTCAGGCTGGAGTGCAGAGTTTTGTAATTGTTCTGTGTCAGAAGGAGTGACCACTGTGGTAGAGGCCACGGTTTCGTGTGTGACAGGCATCATAACAGTGGGTACCAGTGCTGCCTCGGCCAATCCGGGGCTATTAGAATCACTTTTGGCTGCTCTGTCCTGATTTTCAGTAAGACCCCGGTCATTAGTGGAAGAGGTGGAAATGCATACACTGTTAGAGTATTCCAGCTGAAAGAGAGGGCATCCACTTTCCATGCTTGTGGGTGGTATGTCCTTGAACAGAATTTCTTCAGCTGATGATTGTGGTGGGAGGCAAAAAGATCTATGTCCGGCCTTCCCCAAAATTGTGTTATCTGAAGGAAGATGTCTGGGTGTAGCATCCATTCGTGTGGATCCATGGTATTTCTGCTTAGGCTGTCCGCCAGTATATTGTCTTTTCCTGGCACAAACTGGGATTGCAGCTCTATATTGAGTTTGAGGGAAAGTTCCCAAAGATTCATTGCTAGTCTGCAAAGAGGGTAGGAATGTGTACCTCCTCGCTTGTTTATGTACCACATAACTGTGGTATTGTCTGTCCTTATTAGCAGGTGGCCTTGATGTAGAAAGTCCTTGAAGGCCTCGATTGCATGTATCACTGCCAGCATTTCCTTTTGGTTTATGTGCATGTGCAATTCTTTCTGAGACCATAGTCCTTGGATGCATCTGTCCTCCATGTGTGCTCCCCATCCATGGTCTGAAGCATCCGAGGTAATGGTTTGGCTGGTTACTGGTTTGCTGAAAGGCAGACCCCTGTTTGACTGGCTTGCTTGGGCCCACCACAGAAATTCCTTTTGAAGGCATGGAATGAGTGTTATCAAAGTTTCTAGGCTGTGATTGTGCTGAGACCATAAACTCCTTAGGTACCATTGTAGTTTTCTCATATGCAGCCTTGCTTGTGGAATCAGAAGAATGCACAATGCCATGTAACCCAGGGCCTGCAGGATTTTCTTTGCAGTCATCTGAGTTTGTTTTGTCAGATTTTTGAAGTAATCCGGTAGTTGTCTTTGTTTTTCTTCTGTGAGAAAAGCCATTTGGGTGGTTGTATCTAGTTCCGCACCCTGAAAAGGTATTCTTTGGGATGGCACAAGTCTTGACTTGTGAATGTTGACTGTGTATCCCAAGGCCTGCAGAAGGCGGATGGCATAATTCAAATGTTTTTCCAAAGTTTGTTGGCTGTCCGCTTGTATAAGGCAGTCGTCCAGATACGGGTATATTTGAATCCCCTGAAGTCTGCAGTGTGCAATTACTGATGCCAGGCATTTCGTGAATACTCTGGGTGCAGTAGATAAGCCAAAGGGCAATGCTGAGAATTGATAATGCTCTGAACCTGCAAGAAATCTGAGGTGTCTTCTGCAACTTTGTCTGATAGGGACATGCAGGTATGCCTCCTTGAGGTCTAGAGTTACCAGCCAAGACCCCTTGCCCAGCATGGGAAGGAGTTGCTGTAGGGTCAGCATTTTGAATTTTGGCACAATGAGATCAGTATTGAGTACGGACAAATCGAGAATAGGCCTCCATTGTTTTTCTTTTCTTGGGACAAGGAACAGTCTGGAATAAAATCCTTGGCCTTGTTCTGCGAGAGGAACCTTTTCTACAGCTTTCATTTGCAATAGGTTGGCAATTTGTTTTAAAGCCTCTGTCCTTTGATTTGGTGGCAGGTTTGGCATTCCTTTTCTTTTTGGTAATGTATGGAAATGGAACCTGTATCCTTTGTCTATTATTTGCAGTGTCCATTTGTCCCTTGTAATACTGTGCCAATTTCTTGAGAATAAAGACAATTTTCCACCCAAAGGTGCTTCTAACTGAGCCCTGGTTGGCGGGATCAAGGTGAAGTCATTGAGTCTGTCCTTGTGCAGCCGTTGTTGGTCCTGCACTACCTCGCTGGTTAGGAGGCTGCCATTGACGTCCTCTGTAGGAGCCTCTAGCTTACCCTCTACCTCTGGCACATCTGTTCTTGCCTCTTTGATATCTCTCTTCCGGAAAGGACCAATTCTTAGAGGACCAATTTCTGCTGAATCTTGGTGGTTGTACCTGGAGGAAATCTTTGACTGTTTGTACAGATTTAGCCTTTTCCTCAAATTTCTTTAAGACCTCCTGAGCAGTGGAGCCAAATAACTTTTGCTTTTCTAGTGGAGCATCCAGAAGCTTAGCCTTAACATGATCTGGCAGAGATTGTTCCTTCAGCCAAGCATGTCTAAGTATGACTGCACCTGTCATTGCTGACCTACATGAAGCTTCCAATGCATCATAACCACACTGCAAGAAATGGTTGCTAACCTGTTGTGAATTATTTACTAGATCCTGAAGTGACTTACGGTCTAGGGGTTCAGGAGAAGACAGCTTTTTCTGCAATTCATCCAACAAATACTCCTGGTACTGTATCATATGAAATTGACAATTTAAAGCCCTCATAGACAGAGTGGAAGAAGTATACACTTTTTTACCCCATCTCTCTAAAGCCCTGGACTCCCTTTCAGAGGGGAGTGGATTTTTAGTAGTGTCAGCTGCAACCCCTTTAGGACCCTGGGAAATAGTTTCTGGGTCAGCAGAGTGGGCCTTGTAAAGGAAATGATGAGAGTCCGGGACCCTGTAGTACCTATCGGGTTTAACAGGAGCCGGAGGAAGGGTGTCAGGGGTAGTGCTAGACTCAGAATACACATCATCAATGACACTTAAAACAGGAGGAATAGCCAAAGGTCTATGCTGAGGTAATTGAAGAAAAGTCCTTAATCTCTTCCTGGAATCGGAGAATTCCTGGCCCTGCCATTGGAAATGCTCTCTCAAGGAGTGAAGGGTCTCCCCAAAGGACAGCTCTTCAGGAGGGGAGGCAGAGGGAATGGATTCCTCTGCATCAGAATCCTCGTAGGCCGTGAAGGCCTCCTCCTGGTAGTCTGATAGAGCAGAGCCATCAGAGGCCTCATCAGAGGACTGAGGATCAGCGGACTCAGCCCTGGGCCTTTTGTCTGGAGGGGGTTGAGAGCCCCTGTCCGGATGAGGCTGGGATCCCCTGATTAAGGAAATAAGATCCTCAGCCAAACTTAGTATCTGTGAACCTGTAGTGGATCCCTGTGAAATAGTCTTGGGAGGCAGAGTTTTTTGTTGCTTAGCAGCTTGATCTGACATCAGCTGAGGCAAGAAAGAGTCCCCAACGGGGTACTTAGCTTTTTGAAGTCTTTGGTAGCTGAATTTACAGGAGCTGGCCGACCGGCACTTGCGAACTGCTTCTGCTTCGGGCACCACGCGGCAAGAAAGACTGAGGAAGATGGCGTCGGCTGACTCTTTTATACCCCAGGCTCTGGCGCCGGGAAAGGCGACATCAGCTGACGCCGGACCCAGACTTTGGAATCCGGCCGACCGAAGGGCTGCCTGAGGCAGGACAACCCATATGTAAGGACTGCAGATGCATCCTTGAAGGACATCATTGCACTTGGAACCTGGGTCAGTTTTGAGCACTATGGATTTTCCATTTATCCGAACAGTACAAAATACTTCAAACTTTGCCTATAAATCTACTGCACTGACCGTTTCATGAAGCACTGACACACCAACAACATAAAAAGTACATGACCCTACGTCACAGCTTTCTAAGTGATCAACTTGTTTCTTTGAATGTTCCCTTTTAATAAACAAATGTGTGCCTCTTCATTTACAAACTCTTTTGAAATGATTCCACTTATTGCACTTGTGACATTGCTGGCCAAAAGCTAAACATTTTTTTTCTCTTTTAGGCTCATCACTTCCTCCACAATTACAAAAGTTAGCTAAGAAACTGGGTGGCGGCACATGCTTTGAGTTTGCTGACTCACTTTTATGCTTCCATGAGACTGTGCGGTTTCCACAGCATGCCTTGGAACTTCCTAGAAAGCTACAGGGTTTCCCAGCAAGTACTACAGGGCTTACAGTTGCAGCCATGCGCTTGGGCATGTTTCTTTTAACCACGTGCTGCATACTACCAACATGGGCTTTAATAGTTACTGGAAGCATGCATCTTTCATTTGTAAGCATATTTGTGTGCTTTTCTGTAAGTTCATATATCTAACAAATCTCAATGGCCATATTCAAAGTTAAATCATTGTCACAAAGCAAAATCTTTCTCACAACATCATCTTTAATAACACACACGTCTGTTTTATCAACTCATCCCTTAAATCACAAAATCTGCACATTTTAGTCTTATTTCTCAAATCATTGACATATGTTGCAAAAATTACACCAGGCTTTTAATCCCTTGTATAAAGTAAGTGCCTTTCCATTGTAACATTTGTTTGGGGGTTACACGTTTCTCTAAATTTATGTTTTAAGCACTCAAGGTCCTCCCTTGACTCGGCTGGTACAACTACATGATGCCCCCGCCCCCCTCCTGCAAAGACAGCAGGTGCATACACAAATGAATGCAACCTTCCTATGGCTTCTGAATCAGCTAAACTAAGCAGAATAAATGCCTTTATATGATCATCTTTATAATAAAATGTAGCCTGTATGAACATACCATACTCGTGCTCACACTCTCCAGTTCTTTGCAATATTATTGTCAAACACAAGTGGAGCTGGTTTTCGAAATCCATCTGCCATGCCAACAAATTATGCCCAAACACACTGTAAAATATGGCCCTTGTAATTATATATGAACATGCACACAGCCAGCACTTGTAACAACATTCAAATGCACAAGAAAAGTAGAGTTGTGTATACTTACCATAAATGTAGATGTTCGAGTGTATTCACTGTTGGTCATTACATTTGGATAATGTGCTGGCAGGTTGTCCTCAGTCGGCCTGATTAACGAAGTCTTGGGTCCTGCATCAGTTGCTGTCCCTTCTTCCATGACATCAGATTGTCAGGAGTATAAAACATGCAGCCAATGCCATTACATCAGTTTTTCTTGCCCCAGATGTCAGATGCCCCCCAAATGGGGAGCAATATATACATAAATTTAAAACACAAAAAATATACCTCCAAACAAAAGCAAATACACCAAAAAGGCTTTTAAGCATAGTAAAAGAAAGGAGAGGTATAGTAAGAGAAAAACAAGAGGCAGGAGGGTGGGTAACCAGAAATGCAACAGTGAACACACTCAAACATCTACATGTATGGTAAGTGTACACAACTGTACTATGTTCTTCGTGTTTCGCTGTTGCAGTCATTACATTTGGGTAGAATCCCAAAGCTATGGTTGGGAGGATGGATTTATACAGCATTAGGAGCAGCTATAAGGCCCTGCAGGACAGCAGTGGCAAAGCCAGCTCTGGATTTAGGGAAGAGAGGTAAATTGTAATGTTTGGTGAATGTATGAACTGAGCTCCAGGTAGCAGCTTCTAGAATGTCTCTGGTAGGAACCTCTCTGAGAAAGGCTGCAGAAGTAGACACGGCCCTGGTGGAAAGAGATCTGATCCCCTTGGGGATAGGTTTACCATGGTGCATATAGCAGAAAAGTACAGTTGTGTACACTTACCATAAATGTAGATGATCAAGTGTATTCACTGTTGCAGTCACTACATTCGGGTTATCCTGCTGACAGGTTGCCCTCAGTCAGCGTGAATTCCAAAGTCTTGGGTCCTGCATCGGTTGCTGTCGCCTCTTCCCTGACATCAGGTCATCGGGGGGTATTAAAAGATGCAGCCGATGCCATTTTATTTAGTTTTTCTTGCCCCACATGTCAGTTGCCCCCAAAAAGGTAGGCTAAAATTCTGCAAGTAAAACATACATGCACCAAAATAAGCTTTATCTTCATCTACAAGCAAATACACCACCTAGGTTGTATAGATAAGAGAAGTAAAGATAAGTTCCAGCAAAAATAAGGGGGATGGCGGGACGGTAACCTGGACTGCAACAGTGAATACACTCTAACATCTACATTTATGGTAAGTGCACACAACTGTACTATGTTCTTCATGTTTCACTGTTGCAGTCATTACGGTTGCGTTGAGTCCCAAAGCTATGGCTGGGGGTCTGGAGTTAAATAGCATTAGAAGAGTCTATGAGGCCCTGCAGAACTGCAGTGGCAAAGCCTGCCCTGGATTTAGAGTAAAGAGGCAGATTGTAATGTTTTGTAAAGGTATGCAATGAACTCCAAGTAGCAGCCTCCAAAATGTCTTTGGTTGGTACTCCCCTGAGAAAGGCTGCAGAAGTGGCTGCAGCTCTGGTTGAATGTGGCCTAATGCCCTTAGGCACTGGTTTGCCATACTGTGAGTTGCAGAAACGAATGCAGTGACCTATCCACTTTGAAATAGTCTGCCTGGAGATGGCCTTTCCTTGTGATGCTGTGGCATATGCCACTAGCAATTGCTCTCTCTTTCTGAAAACTTTAGTTTTGTCCAAGTAGAATCTAAGTTGTCTGTGTACGTCCAAAGAATGCAGAATTTTCTCCCCCTTGTTCTGTGGATTTGGATAAAAGGTTGGCAAATGAATTGTTTGGTTAAGGGCAACACTGGATACCACCTTAGGCATAAATGTAGGGTTTGTTCTCAGAGAGACCCTGTCTGGATAGAAAATGATAAAGGGTTCCACAGCCATGAGAGCCTGTAGCTCTGAAACTCATCTTGCAGAAGTTATTGCTAGGAGCAGAGCTGTTTTCCAAGATAAGAACTTTATGTCCGCAGTAGCAGCTGGTTCAAAAGGAGGTAAGGTGAGTTTTTCCAAGACATAATTGAGGTCCCATGCAGGTATTGGCGTTCTCCTTGGAGGCCTTAAGTTTTTGGCTCCTCTGAGGTACTGCCTTAATAAAGGATGAGAAAAGAGTGGTGGGTCTGTATTGTAATGAGCCGAAATGGCAGAGGCATGGATTTTAATTGATGAAAAATATAGGCCTTTGTCCAGCATCTCAGTTAAATGTTGCAAAATCTGAGGAATATTTGGGACAGCTGTATCAGTTCTTGAGCTTGGTTCCAAGTGCAAAATCACTTCCATTTCCCAGCATAGGATTTTCTAGTACTCGGCCTTCTGGCTTCTAAAATGACATCCACCACAGCTTTACTGAGAGGTGTGGTTTGTATGGCTACGTTATCCGCCATGCTGCCAGGTTTAGGGTCCTGAGTTGGCTGTGCACAATCTGATTGTTTTGCTGGGACAGTAGATGAGGTATTTGAGGTAAGGTCCAGGCTGGGCATTGGGACAAGTTTCTTAAGATCGGATACCAGTACTGGCGTGGCCAGTCTGGGGCAATCAGAATCATTTTTGGTTTCTCCTGCCTGACCTTTAGGAGTACCTTGGGGAGGAGAGGCAGTGGAGGAAAGGCATATACTGATAGGTTTGTCCAGTTGATAGATAAGGCGTCCACTTTCCAAGCTTGTCTGTGATAAGTCCTTGTGCAGAACTTTTTTAGTTGATTGTTTTGAGGAGAAGCACATAGATCTATGTCCGGGCGCCCTCATTTCATTATTATCATGCTGAAGACTTGTGGGTCCAGGTGCCACTCGTGGGGATCCATGAGGTTTCTGCTTAGTTCGTCTGCCAGAGTATTTTCCTTTCCTGGCAGGAATTGTGCCTGCAGATGAACTCGGTAAGTCAATGCTGTGTCCCATAAAGCCATGGCTAGTCTGCACAGGGGGTAAGAATGAGTGCCACCCTGCTTGTTTATGTACCACATGACCGTGGTGTTGTCTCTCTCTTTATCAGTAGTTGTCCCGGATGAAGTAGGTCCTTGAAGGCTGTCAAGGCATTTTGAACAGCTAGCATCTCTTTTTGATTGATATGTAGATGCTTTGGGTTTGTGGACCAGGTGCCCTGAATGCCTCTTCCTGCCATGTGTGCCCCCCCAGGCATAATCTGATGCATCCGTCATTAGGCTTTGCCTGGCTGGGGGTAGTGAGAATGGCTGTCCCTTGTTTTGGTGACAAGCTTTTGCCCACCATCAAAATTCCTGTTGCAGGCAGGGAATTAAGAGTAATCATTGTTTCCAGGTTGTGGCAATGTTGTGTCCAGACATTTTTTAGGTACCGCTGAATTTTCCTCATATGCAGTCTTGCATATGGAATTAGTAAGATGCAGGATGCCATGAAGCCCAAAGCCTGCAGAAATTTTCTTGCAGATAACTGGGCCTTTGTTGCCATTTCTTTGAAATAGGTAGTCAGTTGCCTTTGTTTGTCTGGAGTGAGAAAAGCCATCTGGGCAGTTGAAGTTAAGTTTGCACTCAGGAATATTACCTCTTGAGAAGGTACTAGTTTTGATTTATTTTTGTTGACTGCGTACCCTAGGCCTGTTAAAAGTCTTATCACAAAAGTCAGATGCTGTAGTAGAATGTCCTTGTTCTCTGCTTGTATGAGGCAGTCGTCCAAGTAAGGATATATTTGTATTCCTCTTTGTCTGCAGTAAGCAATTACTGGTGCCAGGCACTTTGTGAAGACCCTGGGCGCAGTAGATAAGCCAAAGGGCAGTGCAGAGAATTGGTAATGCTTTGAGCCAGCCTTGAATCTGAGGTATCTTCTGCATGACTGTCTGATTGGGACATGCAGGTATGCCTCTTTTAGGTCTACAGTCACGAGCCAAGCCTTGCTGCCCAGCATGGGCAGAAGCTGCTGTAAGGTCAACATCTTGAATTTTGGTATATTCAGGAACGTGTTTAGAATAGATAGGTCCAGTATTGGTCTCCATGCTTTGTCCTTTCTGGGTACCAAAAACAGTCTTGAGTAAAATCCTTGTCCCTGCTCTTGCTATGGTACTTGTTGAATAGCCCTCATGTCCATGAGAGCTGTGACTTGTTTTTGAGCCTCTGCCCATTGATTTTTTGGCAGGTCTGGCCAACCGTTTGCCCTTGGCAGGGTATGGAAATGAAACTTGTAGCCTTGTGACACTATGTCTAGAACCCATTTGTCCTGGGTTACAATGTGCCAATTTTGAGAAAAAAGTGCTAGTTTTCCCCCTAAGGGTGCAGCCAGAAGGTAAGTGCTTGGCGCAGGAAGGGGGAAGTCATCGGGACTGTTTCCTGTATGATTGTGATTTGTCCTCTCCAACTTTGGAGGTAGAAGCACTCCACTGCTTAGACCTGTAGGATCCTTGCGGCTGTGATCTGCCTCTAGGGCGTTTGGATCTGCCCCTTTGAGGTCTGTCTGAGACTGGAAAGGACCAATTCTTTGTAGGCCAGTGTCTGCTAAATCTAGGTGGCTGTACCTGTAAGAAATACTTGATCGTTTGCATAGATTTAGCTTTGTCCTCCATTTTCTTTAACACTTCTTCTGCCTTAACACCAAACAAGGTATGTTGTAAAGGAGCATCTAATAATTTTACTTTAACATGGTCAGGCAAATTTTGTTCCTTTAACCAAGCATGCCTCCTAATGGCAGAACCCGTAACAGCGGCCCTGCAGAAGGCCTCCAGAGAATCAAACTCACATTGCAAAGTATGCTTTCCAACTTGTTCAGCTGCATGCAATAAATCCAGCATTTCTTTGTTTTCTGCACATTCAGAATTTGCCATCATTTTCTGTTTAGGCAGTGTCATGATATATTGCTGAGTTTTGAGCATATGAAACTGTCAATTTAAGGCCCTTATAGCCAAAGTAGCAGATGTGTAAATCTTTTTTCCCCATCTATTCAGAGCCCTGGAATCCCTGTCAGAGGAGGTAGGATTTTTTGCAGTAGAAGCCTTGACCCCTTTTGGACCCTGAGAAATAGTTTCTGGGTCTGCAGAAGGGTTTTTGAAAAGGAATTTATGAGAGTCAGGGACCCTGTAGTATCTGTCCGGCTTAACAGGAGCTGGAGGTAAAGAGTCAGGGGTCAAACTAGACTCCGAGAACACATTTACAATGTCCAACACAGGTGGAATAGCTAGAGGCCTGTGTTGAGGTAGTAAAAGGAAGTCTCTGAGCCTTTTCTTAGATTCTGAAAAATCTTGGCTCTCCCAATGGAAGTGCTCAGTCATGGTATGCAAGGTTTCCCCAAAAGAGTAGTCCTCAGGAGGAGAAGCTGAAGGAATTGATTCTTCAGCATGAGAATCCTCATAAGGGGGAAGAAAACATTCCTGATCAGAAGAGGAATGAGAAGAAATGGAAACCTGATCTGATGATTCATAGTCTGTCTCTTGCCTAGGCCTCTTATCAGGAGGGGGGTGGGAACCCCTGAACAAGGTAATTAAGTCTTCGGCCATTTTAAGCAGCTGTATTTTGGGCATGGAGGCCTGTTCCTTGTGACTGTTGAACTTGTTTCTTTGCCTTTAAAGGTGTCTTAGTCTTTGAAGTCGGTTTAATATACAATTGTTTAGGTCTGAATACACCCTCAGAAGCCGATGTCTGCTCAGCGGCTCTGGACCCATCTGAGTTAATAGTCTCCAAGGCACCAATACCTCGAGTTTCCTGTGGCCTGGCCAACTCCACGTGGGAGTCGGTAGTGGCCTGTGACTCTAAAGTAGCAAGCATCAGGGGCTGCGAAAGTGCCTCACTGAGAACCGGCGAACTGGCGACTTGCTTAGGAGAAACTTCGTCGTCGGTTTTGGATCTCGGTTGCCTGTCCTTTTCTTTTTCTTTGCGTTTTTTGTGAACTTCGGTAGTCAGATGGCTATCCGCCGACATTGTATAATTAAATCTTCGCCCAAAATAGCTTAATGCAAAATCGTACTGACGCTTAATAATGCGTTGGTTAAATCTAGCACAAAACCGACAACTATCAATGTCGTGGTCTGGGCCTAGGCAAGGAATACAGTAAGAATGAAAGTCCTTATGAGGTATTTGCTTCCCACAAAAAATACAATAATTAAATTTTTCTGACATCGGTCTGGAGCAAGAAAAAAGTTTCCCCAATGGGGTACTTAGCTTTTAATGAAGACTTCGGATCTGAAACTCGAACACGAAAATCACAGGAGTCGGCCAACCGGCACTTGCAAACTGCTTCTGCTTCGGGCACCGTGCGGCAATTAAGACTGAATATAATGGTGTCGGCTGCATCTTTTATACCCCCGACAACCTGACGTCAGGGAGGAGGCGATAGCAACCGATGCAGGATCCAAGACTTTGGAATTCAGGCTGACTGAGGGCAACCTGCCAGTAGGATAACCCGAATGTAATGACTGCAACAGTGAAACACGAAGAACATCGAATGCAATAGCTTATCCGTTTGGAAATAGTCTGCTTTGAAATAGCCTTTCCCTCTGCCCCTGCAGCAAATGCCACCAATAGTTGTTCAGATTTTCTTAGAGATTTTGTCCTGTTTAAGTAGAATCTAAGTTGTCTGTGTACATCCAATGAATGCAGAATCCGCTCACCCTTGTTCTGTGGATTGGGAAAGAAAGATGGTAGATGAATAGTCTGATTAAGAGCCACACTGGATACCACCATAGGCATGAAAGATGGATTGGTCCTGAGAGCCACCCTGTCCAGATGAAAAGTAATGAAAGGCTCCACTGCCATAAGAGCCTGTAATTCTGAAATCCTTCTAGCTGAAGTGACTGCTAAAAGAAAGCTGTTTTCAAGGAATGAATTTTTAAGTCTGCAGTAGCAGCTGGCTCAAAAGGAGGGAAAGTGAGTTTTTCAAAAACAAAATTGAGGTCCCATGCAGGAGTTGGTGCTCTCCTGGGAGGTCTTACATTTTTGGCCCCTCTGAGATACTGCTTTAGCAAAGGATGAGAGAAGAGGGGAGGTTCTGTGTTGTAATGAGCTGAAATGGAAGAGGCATGGATTTTTATGGAAGAAAAAGATAGGCCCTTGTGAAGCATCTCAGATAAGTAATGCAGAATCTGAGGAATATTGAGCATTGCTGTGCTTATTCCTTGTGACTGGTTCCAGGCACAGAATCTTTTCCATTTGTCAGCACAAGATTTTCTAGTACTAGACCTTCTAGCCTCCTAAATTACATCCATCACAGGTTTGCTGAGGGATGCCAAGGGTGAAATTAGTTGATTAGCCATGCTGCAAGATTCAAAGTTTGGAGCTGAGTGTGCAGAACTTGGTAGTTCTGCTGAGAGAGTAGGTAAGGTGTCTGAGGCAGGTGCCACAGAGGGAGGTGTGACATTGCGCAAGAGTGGGTACCAGTGGTGGCGAGGCCAGTCTGGAGCAATCAGAATTATTTTTGGTTTGTCCTGTCTGACTTTTAGTAGGACTTTGGAGTGCATAGGCAGAGGGGGGAAAGCACAGCTGATAGGTTTTTCCAGCTGAATGATAGAGCATCCACTTTCCAAGCTTTTTTGTGATGAATTCTTGTGCAGAATTTGACCAATTGATAGTTCTGGGGTGAGGCAAAAATATCTATGTCTGGGATCCCCCATTTGCATGTCAACATGTTGAAAACTTGTGGTTCCAGTTTCCATTTGTGTGGGTCCATAAGATTTCTGCTTAGTTCGTCTGCCAGGCTATTTAGTTTTCCTGGCAGGAATTGAGCTTGTAGATGTATCTGATAAGTCAAGGCCGTGTTCCACAATGCCATGGCTAGTCTGCAAAGGGGGTAGGAATGAGTACTCCCAAGCTTGTTTATGTACCACATGACTGTGGTGTTGTCTGTCTTTATCAGTAGCTGTCCTGGATGAAGGTAGTCCTTGAAGGCTATAAGAGCATTCTGTACAGCAAGCATCTCTTTCTGATTGATATGTAGGTGCATTTGATTTGAGCTCCATTTGCCCTGAATGCATTTCCCTGCCAGATGTGCCCCCCAAGCATAGTCTGATGCGTCTGTAGTTAGGGTTTGGGCAGCAGGGGGGTGGAGTAAATGGCAGTCCCTTGTTTTGGTGGCAGGCCCCTGCCCTCCATAGGAACTCTAGTTGTAGGCAAGGTATAACAGGAATCATTGCATTCAGGCTGCGACAATGTTGACTCCATAGACTTTTTAAGTACCACTGAAGTTTCCTCATATGCAGTCTTGCATATGGAATTAGAAGAATGCAGGAGGCAATGAACCCCAAAGCCTGCAGAATTTGTCTTGCAAATAAGCTGGGTTTTTGTGGCCACCTGTTTGAAGTAAGTCATCAATTGAATTTGCTTTTCTGGCATAAGGTAAGCCATCTGGGCAATTGTATTCAAGCTTGCACCAAGGAATGTAATTTTTTGAGAGGGTACCAGTTGTGATTTCTTTTCGTTTACGGTGTACCCTAGACAAGTTAGAACCCTTTTTTACAAATGCCAGATGCTTTAGAAAAGTGTCCTTTTCTGCTTGAATTAGACAATCGTCCAGGTATGGATAAATTTGAATATTTCTTTGTCAGCAAAACGCAGTTACTGGTGCCAGGCACTTTGTGAAGACCCTGGGAGCAGTAGATAAGCCAAAGGGCAGTGCAGAAAACTGGTAATGCAAAGAGCCTGCTTTGAAGCAGAAATATCTTCTGTGAGATTCCCTGATTGGGATATGCAGGTAAGCCTCTTTTAAGTCTAGAGTTACCAACCAGGCATTGCCTAGCATAGGTAGTAACTGTTGAAGAGTCAGCATCTTGAATTTTGGAATGTCCAGAAATGTATTTAGAATGGATAAGTCCAGAATCGGACGCCATGATTTGTCTTTTCTGGGTACCAGAAAAGTCTTAAATAAAAACCTTGTCCCTTTACCTCTTCAGGTACTGGTTGAATAGCCCCCATATTCACGAGGGACAGAACTTGTTTCTGGGCCTCTCCCCACTGATTTGGAGGCAGATCTGGCCATCCGTTTGGGATTGGCAATATGTGGAAATGAAACGTGTATCCCTGGGATACTATATTTAAAACCCATTTGTCCTGGGTAATAAGTTGCCAGTTTTGTGCATGAAGTACCAGATTTCCCCCCCAAAAGGAGCAGACAAAAGGTAAGTGCTTGGTGATTGTAAAGGAAAGTCATTGAGACTGTTTACCACAGGGAGGGTTTGGAGGTGGAAGCACCCCATTGTTTTGTTCTAAAAGTTCCTTGTGATTGAAACCTGGAGCCTTTTGAATGTCTGGATTTGACTTGTGTGGCTCTTAATGGAACTGGAAAGGACCAGTTCTTGGTAGGCCAGTGCCTACTAAATCTGGGTGGCTGCACTTGTAAGAAATCTTTCACAGTTTGCATAGATTTAGCTTTATCTTCCATCTTTTTTAAAAACTTCTTCAGCCTTATTACCAAAGAGACTTTCCTGTTGTAAAGGGGCATCCAACAATTTTGCTTTAACATGGTCAGGCAGATTTTGCTCTTTGAGACAAGCATGCCTTCTCATCACAGATCCAGTTAAGCAGCCCTGCCAGAGTCCTCTAAAGAATCAAAACCACATTGCAAAGTACGTTTTCCAACCTGTTCAGCTCAATGTAATAAATCTTACAACTCTATTTCCCACACAGTCAGAGATCAACATCATTTTCTGTTTAAGTAGACCCATAACATGTTGATATTTAAGCATACGAAATTGACAGTTTAAAGCCCTGATTGGAATGTCTTGATTTGACTTGTGCGGCTCTCGAGGGAACTGGAAAGGACCAGTTCTTAGTAGGGCAGTGCCTACTAAATCTTGTAGGTTGCACCTGTAAGAAATATTTCACAGTTTGCATAGATTTAGCTTTATCTTCTATCTTTTTTAACACTTCTTCAGACTTGTAACCAAAGAGACGGTCCTGCTGTTAAGGTGCATCCAACAATTTAGCTTTAACATGGTCAGGCAGAGTTTGCTCTTTGAGCCAAGTATGCCTTCTTAGCACAGATCCAGTTACAGCAGCCCTGCATGAGGCCTCCAAGGAATCAAAACCACACTGCAAAGTATGTTTTCCAACTTGTTCAGATGAATGTAATAAATCCTGCAAATCTTTATTTTCCACACAGTCAGATTATCATTTTCTGCTTAAGTAGTCCCATGATATGCTGTTGATATTTAAGCATATGAAATTGACAGTTTAAAGCCCTGATTGCCAAGGTTGCAGATGTGTAAACCTTCTTACCCCATCTATCCAGCGCCATGGAATCTCTATCAGAAGGGGTAGGATTTTTAACAGTAGATGCCTTAATGCCCTTGGGACCCTGAGAAATGGTTTCAGGATCAGCAAGAGGATTTTTGAAAAGGAATTTGTGGGAGTCAGGAACCCTGTAGTATCTTGTCTGGCTTACAAGGAGCCGGAGGCAGAGCATAAGGAGTCATACTAGATTCTGAAAAAACATCATCCGCAATGTCTAGAACAAGAGGTATAGCCAAAGGGCTATGCTGAGGAAGAAGAAGAAAATCCCTAAGTCTCTTTTTAGATTCAGAGAAATCCTGACTTTCCCAGTGGAAATGTTCCCTTAAGGTATGTAAAGTTTCCCCCAAAGAAAAATCCTCAGGGGGAGAAGCAGAAGGAATGGAGTCTTCTGCATCTGAGTCCTCATAAGTGGGAATAGACAAATCCTGTTTGTCAAAAGAAATAGAATCCTGTTCAGAAGATTCATAATCAATGTCTTGCCTAGGCCTCTTAGGAGGGGATTGGCTACCACTGATCAGTATAATTAAATTTTCAGCCATTTTGATCATTTGTTTTTTAGGCATAGGGGCCTGCACATGTGGCCCAGGAGTCTTTTTTAGACACAGATTTAGACCTTAGTTTTGAAGATGGCATCGGTCTGATGTACATATCTGTAGGCCTGAAAACACCCTCAGAAGCCGGTGCCTGCACAGTGGCTCAGGACCCATCTAAGGGAGAGACATATGCGGGTTCCATAATTGAAGCATCTTGCGGCATACCGGACTCCGAATGGGTCTCAGTAAAGACCTGCGAATCAGTAGTAGTGGGTATCAGGGGCTGCAAAAGCGCCTCACTGAGTACCGGCGACTAGCTTAAGAGAAGCGTCATCATCAGTTTTGGACCTTGACGGTATGTCTCTGTCTTTTTCTTTACGTTTTTTTAGGTATTCTGGTAGTCGGATTGCTAACTGACGACATTTCTGGATAATTAAATCTTGAGCCAAAATATTTAGAATCAAAAATATACCGACGTTTAATCGTGCGTTGATTACATTTAGCACAAAAATGACAGCAAGGCATGTTGTGGTCAGGGCCTAGGTAAGGAGTACAGTACAAATGAAAATCCTTATAAGGTATTTGCTTCCCACAAGTAATGCAATTATTAACTTTTACTGACATCGGAAAGGAGCAAGAAAAAGTTTCCCCAACGGGGTACTTAGCTTTTAGTTGAAGACTTCGGTTCTGAAACTCGAAAATTTCAGGAGTCGGCCGACCGGCACTTGCGGACTGCTTCTGCTTCGGGCACCGTGCGGCAAGAAAGACTGATGTAATGGCGTCAGATGCATGTTTTATACCCCTGATGTCATGAAATAAGGGACAGCAACCGACGCAGGACCCAAGACTTTGTTAATCAGGCCGACTGAGGGCAACCTGCCAGCAGATTACCCAAATGTAATGACTGCAACAGTGAAACACGAAGAACATCTTCAAAAAACTGTACTTAGCGAAATATACTTTGTAATGGCTGCATTCTATGAACTAACTGTACTGCAATACTGCAAAAACATGCAAACACTTCATACACTTCAGACAACTTGAATAACTTTGATTAATACGAAAAATGCAGTTTCCCTTGTTTTATTCATTTTATGAGACTTGGACTTAATTTCAAACATTTTCCAGTTATTTCAAATATTTCTGTTAATATATCGCAGTATCGAATATTTCTGTTACTTAGAAATTTGTTTACAACGTTCAGAATGCCTCGTTTCATAATTTGCGAATAAGAGATAGCCTGATCAAGTTTTAATGTCTTAAATTCACTTCTGACCTTTTTTGCGAGATATAAATGCAGTGGGGATGATTCACTCCTGTATATTCCTCCGGTGTTAACGGAGTGGCTCTCGGACTCTAACTGAAGAATCTGGATCCACTACTGGCACATGTGTTTTTAGACATGCTACTTCTGACACCATGTCACTCGTCCCTCTCTAGTATAGATGACGAACAGACAGGGTAGTTTGTTTATACGCTTTATTACATAGAAGTACATTAGGATGGACAGCAACATAACAAAATACAAACTGATTAACAGGCAGACTACACAGACATACATGCTTACCTCTCAACAGCTAGCTACAAAATGGCAGTCAGGCTCGCACTTGCCCATTATTTATACACTTATGCAAGCTCCTAGAAAGCTTCTTAAAGTTGTACATACACACTGATCTACAATAAGGCCTTACTATGTATAGGCATTTCAGATCCTATATCCCAGCTTAAAAAAATCACTTCCTTAGTTGCAGCTATTTGCTCCCCCTCCCCCATTTCTAACGCAGTATTCTGAAGGGAATTTTTAATATCTGCCAGCTCACTAGACTCCCAAAACACATGTTCACAGTTACCACTTTCTTCCCCATCACACCTACAAAACGTGCTACTTACCTGAGGAAAAATTCTTTGAAGTCTACTTGCTGTATAAAACACTAATGCAAATACTTGCAAGCAAAAAATCCTAAACCATCTGGCCTTTGTTACAAACTTGGGAGCCATAAATTTGCCCTCCCACTGCTCCCGTTTAAACAGCTTGTCCAGCCTCTCTTCCCAAACTTTTCTAATCTCCCTGGATTGACTCATACAGTTAAGAAATACTTTATATATCCTACCACTTATCCCTTTTTTAACAGCAGCTTCTGTTATGAATTAGACTAAACTCTACCAACGTAGGTCTTTCCTTAGGAATCCCATGCCCTTTTCTCTTTGTCTATACTCTGATAGCAATGCCTGATAGGGTAGTCTCTACCCTGCAAGTCTGAGCTATATTCGAGCCTTATCCCACAGTGTTAGCTTTTCCCTCTCTAGTTATTTGCTCCCAATTCTTTGGTTCCTTTACCAGTTTTTCTCCAGCAAATTACATCCTCCTCTTGCATATTTTCTATAAGCCTACTGGCTGTCATCCCTATTGGGAAAATCTCTTTTCTCCATTCGCATGTTGGCTTAGTTAAAAGAACACTTTCTGCAAATGTATTAATGTAATTTTCTGTACAGTTATTTTCCTTGAGGATCTGTATCCAAAATTCCACACACTCCTTATTTCTTGAGCTCTAACCTGCTTCATCATCGTCCCTTTCCATTCTGAATTATAACCTTGTGCTTGTGTTATGTGTATGAGCCTTAACTGCATAGCACGTAAATATCCCTTCAAATCAGGCAATCTTAAACCTCCTGGTTGCATATGGAAGAAGATCAACTTATCCAGTTTAACTCTTGCCATTTTCCCTCCCAAATTCCTTCAACTCTATTAGTAAACTCAAAAGACAGGTACAGCAGATCAGCAAGAGATGTTTATTTTCACTCCACGAACAAACCTCACAGAACAAAAACAATAACACTGCTACAGTTCTCAGCGCTTTTTCGTCGACATGCACTTCATCAGAAAAGCTAAACAGTGCTCAGTGTGCTAAATTTATAAGTCAGATGTTATATGAATCTACCAATAGTGTCTCCTAACTAATTAAAATGTTAATACATTCAATTAACATCCTTGTTGTTGAAATTGCGGATTTCTTAAACTCAAAGAAACAATATCACCATCTAGTGGTGAAACAAAAACTTTACAGGCAGGAATACATAGTAGAAATATATATATAAATATTGTATGCTCTAAAAAACATTTTAATTAATACATAAAAAATGTATCTGTGTGCAAAATGTTTGAAAAACATATAAAAATGTGTGTATGAAAAATATTAAAATGTGTATAAAAAAATAAATATACATATATATATATATATATATAAAAAAATATATATACAAGTACAACTGATATATGGGTGAGTGGTTATAACTTGGCTGATCTCAACTTTAATACAGGTTTTAGAGAGATCATTTCATTTAAATCTGGGTGACTGCTAGCCTCAAGCATTAATTGCCAAAATAACTCTCTGTATTCTAAAGAGGCCTCCCAAAGACCAACCCTGGGATCGGGGGATAATACCACTATGACGAAGAATAGGAATTTTGCAGATTTACATGTTAAAGTATGTTTAAACAAAGTGCTGTTAGTGTTTTCCTTCCTTACGTCATATACGCACTCATACACCCTTTGTCGCAGCCTTCTCTTGGTTTTCCCTATATAAAAGGAATCGCATGCCTCACAGGTCACCATGTATACCAAACCACAAGTATTGCAATTTGCAAATCCTTTAGTGGTGATAATTTTTGCCTCTGCTTTTCAAATATATTTTCTCACCTTCATTGATGTTGACACAATAATGACAGCATCCACATTTATGTGTACCCAACTTGTTTGAGAGATGTGTGACCTGTTTTCCACCCCCAAGTATGTTCTTAATGTTACGTCCTTTTTTAAATACTACTTTTAAGGGTTCTTCAAAGTTCAGATTCAAATCTGAAAAACTGGCAAACCTATTCCACTCGTCATTAATAATATTTTTAACTATATTGGTTTTGCCGTTGCAAGTAATAGTCAAAGCTGAATTGTAGTGTTTTACATCTACTGGAGAATTGTTTTTAGTGTTGGTGTTGCCAAAAAATTTTGTTGAATTCCCCAGGATAGGCAAAAACCTTGTGGTCCTTGCTGTTTTTACAAATACCCCATTTCTTATTTCTTTGGATGTGGTAGACCTATTTACTTGTATTCCCCATGAAACAGGTCTTTTATGGTTTGAGCAATTTTTAGAGAGTCAAATTTCCATTTCTTTTAACAAGTTTCGTACCTGTTTGATTCTTATGGACTTAATTTTGAAAAACAATTTTATATACTTTCAGGTTGAGTATTACAGACAATTAAAGGGTGTAGCCATGGGTGCACATTGTGCCCCCTTGTATGCCAACATTATATTACTCAGTTGAGAAAATAAATTAATTTTCAATTCCCACTTCAAAATTTTGTGGAATTACTATGGTCGTTTTTTGGACGACATTTGTCTTTTTTGGAATGGCACTGCTGACCAGTTTCTTGAGTTTTACGAATATGTTTCACATACCACCGATTTTCTAAAATTTACTTACAAAATAGACAGTTCCCAACTTAGTTTTTTTAGATGTGAGCATACAGAGAAGAAATTGGGTTGAAATCTAAAATTTATAGGAAGGAGACCTTTTCTAACACATACTTGCATTTTTCTAGTTCTCATCCCCCTTATCAAAAGAAGGCAATTGTCAAGGGTCAGCTAGTAAGAGCTAGTAGGATGACCTCAGATGAGACAGATTTCCAGATAGAATGTGAATTTATTGCAAGTATGTTTTGAGAAAGAGGTTCTCCGATGATTTGTTAGAAAGACTGATACAAGAAGTAAAAACAGCAAGGACCACAAGGTTTTTGCCTATACTGGGGAATTCAACAAAAATGTTTGGCAACACCAACACTAAAAACAATTCTCCAGTAGATATAAAACACTACAATTCAGCTTTGACTACTACTTTCAACGGCAAAACCAACATAGTTAAAAATATTATTAATGACGAGTGGAATAGGTTTGCCAGTTTTTCAGATTTGAATCTGAACTTTGAACAACCCTTAAAAGCAGTATTTAAAAAAGGACGTAACATTAAGAACATACTTGAGGGTGGAAAACAGGTCACACATCTCTCAAACAAGTTGGATACACAAATGTGGAAGCTGTCATTATTGTGTCAACATCAATGAAGGTGAGAAAATATATTTGAAAAGCAGAGGCAAAATTATCACCACTAAAGGATTTGCAAATTGCAATACTTGTGGTTTGGTATACATGGTGACCTGTGAGGCATGTGACTCCTTTTTTATAGGGAAAACCGAGAGAAGGCTGCGACAAAGGGTGTGTAGGTTCATAGGTTTATACTAGCCTATCTGCCCTAAGGCATTTATAAGCCTAGCCCAAAGTTATGTGGCTTACGCCACCCCTTATGTTAGAAATAATGTGCCCATTAGTTTGTTGTGCCTCTGTCCAGCAGTGACACAGAGATGATTCCCGGGGTAAACCTACGATCTCCCATCCACCAGTCAAGATTTCTCTTGAACAGAGCCAGCAAGGTGCTCTGCCTCACATGGACCGGGATTTTATTCCACAGCATGGGGAGTCTCAGGGTGATAAATCTATCCCTCCAGCACGTCCTATTTATATCCGTGCTAAGGTTTAAGTCACTTGCTCTAGTGGTTCTGGTGGATTTGGATTTTTTGAGGTGGAGCATGTCCATTAATTCCGGGTTGGTCATGGCCTTGTATGTCAGGCACAGGTCACCTCTGAGCAGACGGTATGCAACTGAACAGAGTTGGAGTTTCTTCAGTCTGGTAGTATATGACAGGTTTTGGAGTCCCTTTATCCTTTTGGTGAGGAACTTTTGGGGTCTCTCCAATTGCTGCAGGTGTTGGGTGAGATACATCCCGAATGGGGCATTGTACTCGATCATTGGTCTGATAAGTGAAGAGTACAGGGGAACAATGACCTCACTTGATCTGGATGTGAATCCCTTCATGATCAGATGGGCAATGTAGAAGGTCTTTCGAACCACTTTAGCAACGTGAGTGTCAAACGAGAGGCCACTGTCAACCTGGGTACCCAGGTCCCTGATAACCTCTTCTGTGCTTAATGGGTTGCCACCTATATGGTAGCTTGGGGTTACCTTGTTTTTCCCGAAGGGTATGACTATACACTTTTTTGCGTTTAACTTCAGGCCATGGCTCTGGCACCAGCTATCAGTTTCCGTGAGACCCCTCTGAAGGATGTCTGCGTCCGATGTACTATCCACTATGGCACCCAGCTTGCAGTCATCTGCAAACTTTGTCAGCCATAGTCCTCCTATGTTTGCCTGTACTTCTGAGAAGTAGATGCCGAACAATAGGGGGCCAAGGACTGAGCCCTGTGGGACACCACTTGTAACCGGCTTGGAGTCTGACATGGCTCCAGCATCTCTAATCCTGTGGGTTCTGTCCTTTAGCCAGTTTGCAACCCATCTTGTGACATATGGGTTTACATTTAAGCTGGTAAGTTTCTCTATGATACCCGAGTGGGGTATTGTGTCGAAAGCTTTTGCAAGGTCAAGGTAGGCTGTATGGACTGCCTTTCCCTCATCAATGGCCTTGGTAACTGTTTCAAAGAAGTCAACCAAGTTCAAAAGGCAAGATCTGCCCTTGACAAAGCCAAACTTGGTTGGGTCCAAGGTCTGCAAGTCCCCTATGTCCTTGTTTATGAGTTTCATTATGATCCTCTCCATAGCTTTGCAGACCAGGCTTGTTAAGCTTATGGGGCGGTAATTACCAGGGTCCGTAGAGGCACCGCCTTTGTGGAGTGGGACCACAGTTGCCGTACGCCACTCCTTGGGCACATATCCTGTGGTAAGGCTAAGATTAAACAGCTGCCTTATGTGCGGGTTTAGTTCTTCATTGAGTTCATGTAGCACACAGCCGGGGACACTATCCAGTCCCATTGGTGCTGTGTTTTTAGCTTTAGAGAGAGCAGCTTTCACCTGCACATTTGAGATGTCTGGGAGGCTACACTCTGTTGGGATAGTTATCTCTCCTTTTGGGGGGGGGGGGTGAAGTTTGCGCTGAACCTGTCTGCCAGTATGTTGGCAATGTCTGTGGGTTCAGTGATTTTTGTATCATTTTGGACTAATTCTAAGCATATCTGGGAGTTTCCACCCAGGTTTCTGACATAGCTGAAGAAGGCCTTATGATTGTCTTTTGAATCTATGGCAATTTTTTTCTCAAAGTTGGCCTTGGATGATTTTATGAGGGATTGTAGTTTCTTGCTAGTACTGATCAAAGATGCCTTCCCTTTTTGGGATTTTGCTCTATCATGTAATAGCTTTCTCCTCTTATTGTAAAGTTTGTTTATGGCTGGGGTCCACCAGATTGGACGTTTGCCCTTGGTGGAAAGAGTCTTGGTTTTATTTGGGATTGCCTGATCCATGCAGTCCTGAAGGTGTTCAAAGAAGGCATTTGTAAGGGCTTCCGCAGCTTGGGTTGTGGTTTCCATTGGCTCGGGGGCCTTGAAGGATACCACACTTGTCTTGAGTAGTGTGAAGTTTGCTTTAGAGAAGTTCTTCACTGTGGTCTTTTTTGTTTGGGGTGGGGGCGGGATGTGGATTTCTAGTGAGATTAGTTTATGATCTGATCTCACCAAAGAGGGATATACTTCCGGTGTGGAGCATTTTGTCCCCATGTTTGTGATGATGAGATCTAGTACATTTTCTCCTCTTGTGGAGACGGTGACTAGTTGTTCCATGGCATTTGAATTTATGAACTCCAGGAACCTTTGGGCTAGAAAGTTGGGGCTTGAGTAATGTTCCCAGTCTATATTCGGGTAGTTGAAGTCACCCAATATGATGGTGTTTGGTGATACATTTATACCTCCAGTGTCTTCAGGAAGGCTGTGTGGGTTTCCTGAGTTTGAGAGGGTGGCCTGTAGCATGCTACAAATTGTAGAGCAGTTTTGCCTATGGTTAATTGCACCTGGATGGTTTCCGATGCTTCGTGCGTAGCCACCAACCTGGAGGTAAGGAAAGAAACCACAAACAACGCTTTGTTTAAACATACTTTAACATGTAAATCTGCAAAATTCCTATTCTTCGTCATACAGGTATTACCCCCCGATCCCAGGGGTGGTCTTTGGGAGGCCTCTTTAGAATACAGAGAGTTGTGTTGGCAATTAATGCTTGAGGCTAGCAGTCACCCAGGTTTAAATGAAATGATCTCTCTAAAACCTGTATTAAAGTTGAGATTAGCCAAGTTATAACCACTCACCCATATATCAGTTGTACTATATATATATATATATATATATATATATATATATATATATATATATATATATATTTATTTTTTTTTTTAAATACACATTTTAATATTTTTCATACATACATTTTTATATGTTTTTCAAACATTGTGTACACAGGTACATTTTTTATGTATTAATTAAAATGGTTTTTAGAGCATACAATATTTATATATATTTTTTACTATGTATTCCTGCTTGTAAAGTTTTTGTTTCACCACTAGATAGTGATATTGTTTCTTTGATTTTGTTAAGAACTCTGCAATTTCAACAAGGATGTTAATTGAATGTATTAACATTTTAATTAGGAGACACCATTGGTAGATTCAAATAACATCTTCATAGGTTCATAGGTTCATACTAGGCTATCTGCCCGAGGGCATTTATAAGCCTAGCCCATAGTTTTGTGGCTTACGCCACACCTTTAGTTTGGAGAAACTGTGCCCATTATTTTGCTGTGCCTCTGTCGAGCAGTGACACTGAGGTAACCCCTGGGGTGTATCTGCGATCTCCCATCCATTGGTCAAGATTCCTCTTGAACAAGGCCAGCGAGGTGCTCTGCCTCTGACATAAATTTAGCACACCGAGCACTGTTTAGCTTTTCTGATGAAGTGCATGTTGACGAAAACGCGCCGAGAACTGTAGCAGCGTTATTGTTTTTGTTTCTGTTCTGTGAGGTTTGTTCGTGGAGTGAAAATATCTCTTGCTGATCTGCTGTGCCTGTCTTTTGAGTTTACCAGTGTGAGTTTGGGCACATTGACCACTTATTTTTATTTACTCTTTATTAGTTGTCTACAACTTCTCCTCTGGTTAATAAAAACATGCCTGACCTGTTTATAAAACTAAAGGGACTACCTGTGAGGCTATAGCTTTACCTGAAATTTGGCCTTGGTGGATTTGATGAGACTCCTCTGAGACTCATAGTTTGATGAGGCTTTTCCCTAGTTTTGGCTATGGTTTTCTTTCTTTTGTTATGTAACTTGTTGATACTGGGATTCCACCAAAGTGGTTTATTCTTTGAGTTCTATGCTTATTTCGGGGTGGGTACAGCTGCCACAAAGTTGTTTACATAATGGCATAGTGTTTCTGTGAACAATTTTGCATAGGCAATGTTGTTCAGGCATTTTTTTAATTTTGCCAGGGTGTCACTCAACAATAGATAGTTTGCTTTGGAATAATTTCTAAATGTACTAGGGATGGAATGTGATGATAGGTTTTAGTTTGATTTCAAAAGAAAGAGCTTCATCATCTGACCTGAGACGTGAGGATGCAACGCTACGCTAAGTACCAAAGTTTCCCATGTTTGAAAGGATCAGGTCACGGATGTTGGCACCCCTACTGGATATACAGACTAGCTGATCCAGACCATTAGTGTTGACAGACAAGGAATCTTTGGGCCTGTGCAATGAGTGTTGTGCAAGTTTCTCAATTTATAGTGAGGCAGTTGAAATCATCTTCGACTGAGGGAGACAAAATGATAGTCATGAACAAAGTCAAGATCTTCAGAAGTTGATTTTCTAGAAACCATGTAAAGCTTTTAAGCCTAATATAAACTGTTTTTGGTGTGAAAGACAAATCTCACAGGACAGTATGTTGCGACTTTCTCCAAGGCAGATAATATTGGCAATATGGGAGTCTTGACAGTATCTGCCTACTTCACACAGACACTTCCCCTTTCTGACACACCCAAGATGGAATTAAATTATACTTTTCGATGAAAAAAAGGACAACTAGTCCACAGTGGGGTACATATCTGGCCAAAATATGTTTAATTGCAAACTGACTTCCAACAATGAGGATGCTGAAGAGACAAAAGGTCCGATAAAGCTCATCAAAAGGAAAAACGTTCTTAAATTTGGCACCTGTATGTCCTATTTATGCCAACACTCTCTTGTGTTTTAACAGATGTATGGTGCATGACGAAAGCACCCAAAAGGTTTAGTATAGTATCTGGACATTCAATTTCCATGGCAGGATACGTCCCATATAGCTTTATGTTACTGCAACAATGGTCCAGTGATGAACATTTATAGGTTTGGCAAGTTACTTCACACAAACTGGTAACTAAAATACTAAATCATACCAAGTCTGATTCTTGAGTTGACAGTTACTGAAAAACTTTAGTTTGTATCAGGCAGACTAAAGCTACAATTAAGTACACTAAGTAGAACTCTGTGGTCAAAAGCTTCAGACATCTGTAAAACTGCACAAGTAAGGTCATGCTTGACTATACTGAAAAAGATGAGATCTGCAAGGATCAAACAGTGGTAATGCTGATACTACCTTACAAAATCTATTTTTGTAGGGAGACAACAGATCGTATTTGTTTCAAGCAGCTGCAAAGTTGTACATATGCTAATTTCTTAAAAAATCTTATCCGGCGTATGTAGAAATTAGATGGGTCTGACGCCTCATGTGGAAATGGGCTTAGATTTTTTTTTTTTTTTTTTTTTTTTTTTTGCTATAAGACTAACTGCAACATTAGACTGTAGGAAACTCATTTTGGCAGTGGGGAGGGGGCAGTCTAAACATGCTTCAAAGCCTGAAGTGGGTGCTTTTTCACTTTCTTACAAGTCACAGCAAACTCTCAGAGTGACCCCATAGACAGCAGTCGATACCAGCAGAGTTTAAGACAAAGGGCATGGGGAATGGAAGTAGCTTGCTAGGTATTCCTGTACCACTCATGTGCATGCATGTGCACACATGCACGCACCCACCTTATGGAAAACTAGGAGTTCCCAATACACTTAATGCATGTCTTTAGAGCACTGGGAGAAAAGTACAGTTTTGTACCTACCATAAATGTAGATGTTCGAGGATCCACATTGCTGCAGTCATAACCTGTGGGTAGTCCGCTGTCCTCGATCGGCCCGAATACCAAAGAGTTAGGCTGGCGTCTGTCAAGGGCGCCCGGAGCTGACGTCAGTACGCAGTAGTACTTAAGCGCATGACCGACGCCATATCCTCAAGTCTTTCTTGCCCCAGATGTCAGAAGGCCTTAAAAGGAGAAGGCCAGAGCCACAAAGGGAGAAAATAATAATTATCCCCAAATAACAATAACAACAAACAATAACCACACCCCCAAACCCAAGAGGGGAAGGAGGGAGGGAAAATAGGACTGCAGCAATGTGGATCCTCGAACATCTACATTTATGGTAGGTACAAAACTGTACTATGTTCTTCGTCTCACATTGCTGCAGTCATAACCTGTGGGTAGAATCCCAAAGCAAAGGAAAAGGGAGGCTGGCAAACTAAAAAGCATTAGGGGCTGCTAACATGCCCTGTAAGACTGCAGTGGCAAACCCAGCCCTGGACTTGGAGAAAAGAGGGAGATGGTAATGTTTAGTAAAAGTATGAACTGAACTCCAAGTAGCTGCTTCCAAAATATCCTTAGTAGCTACACCCCTCAAAAAAGCAGTAGAAGTGGCAGTAGCCCTAGTGGAATGAGGTCTAATCCCAGCAGGAACATCTTTCCCATGATGAGAATAACAAAAAGCAATACAATTACCAATCCACTTTGAAATAGTCTGCTTAGAAACAGCTTTCCCTTGTGTACCCAAAGCAAAAGAAACAAATAACTGTTGAGTCTGTCTGAACTCCTTAGTTATGCTCAAATAATAACGTAACTGCCTGTGTATATCCAAAGAATGCAAGATTTTTTCCCCTTTATTTTGGGGATCAGCATAAAAGGTAGGCAAATGGATAGACTGGTTCAAGGCCACATTAGAAATAACTTTTGGCATGAAAGTAGGGTTAGTACGCAAAGAAACTCTATCCTTATGGAATATCAGAAAAGGTTCAACTGCCATGAGAGCCTGCAATTCAGATACTCTTCTAGCAGAAGTAATGGCCAACAAAAAGGCAGTCTTCCAGGATAAAAACTTTAAGTCAGACGAAGCTGCAGGTTCAAAAGGAGGCAAAGTAAGCTTCTCCAACACAAAATTGAGATCCCAGGAAGGAGTAGGAGCTCTACGTGGGGGTCTTATATTTTTTGCTCCTCTAAGAAATTGCTTAAACAAAGGGTGAGAAAATAAAGGAGGGTCACAATCATAGTGAGCAGAAATGGCTGCAGCATGAACTTTCACAGAAGAAAATGACAAACCCTTGTCTAGTAACTCAGTAAGGTACTGTAGTGTAAAACTCAAATTAGGTACAGAGACATCAAAGCCCTTTGTTGTGCTCCAAAGAAAAATTCTCTTCCATTTATCAGCATAAACTTTTCTAGTGCTTGGCCGCCTAGCTTCCAAAATGACATCTAAAACCTGCTGAGGAAGCTGAGAACCCACAGGCTCTAAAACAGAATACGCCAGGCCGTTAGATGCAGGGACTGCACCCTGCCATTGAGCAAATGACTGCTTGACTGAGACAACAGGTGAGGAAGCTGTGGCAAAGGCCAAGGAGGCTCCTGAATTAAACTCCTTAGCAGAGGATACCAGTGCTGCCGTGGCCAGTCTGGTGCTATTAAAATCATGCAAGGCCTGTCCCTCCTGACCTTCAAAAGAACCTTGGTAATGAGAGGTAGAGGAAAAAAAGCATAGACGTGAAGGTTGTTCCAACTGAAAGATAGAGCATCCACTTTCCAAGCTTTTGGGTGAAACATTTTTGAGCAAAACTTTGGTAGTTGGAAATTTAGAGGAGAAGCGAACAGATCTATGTCTGGAGTTCCCCAAGCCACTGTCAACTGATGAAATACCTGAGGATCCAATTTCCACTCGTGGGGATCCACAATTTGTCTGCTCAATACGTCTGCTAGGGAGTTCTGTGCTCATGGCAGAAACCGTGCTTGAAGAGTGATGTGCAAACCCAGAGCAGTCTCCCACAATATCATAGCTTGTCTGCAAAGAGGGTAAGAATGGGTCTCCCCCTGCTTGTTGATGTACCACATGACTGTAGTGTTGTCTGTTTGTATCAACACCTGTCCTGGTTGAAGTAGGCCCTTGAAAGCCATCAGGGCAAACTGGACTGCTAACATCTCCTTCATGTTGATATGCAAATGCTGTAGTTTGGGAGGCCACGTGTCTTGAATCCATTTCCCATTGAAGTGTGCTCCCCAAGCCAGGTCTGAGGCATCCGTCGTTAAGATCTGACTCACCTCTGGTCGGGTCACAGAGAGTCCTTTGTTTAGGTGACATTCCTGTGCCCACCACAAGAATTCCTTCTGGATGCACGGTATTATCGGAATGACAGTGTCCAAATCGTGGCAGTGTTGAGTCCATACACTTTTGAGATACCATTGTAGCTTCCGCATATGCAGTTTGGCATTGGGAAGTACCAGAATGCAAGATGCCATGAACCCCAAGGCTTGAAGGACTGTCCTTGCAGTCAGCCTGGGCAGTACTGATAATTTCTGGAAGTATAGATGAAGAGTTCTTTGTTTGTCCGGGGTCAGAAAAGCCATCTGAGAGGCTGTATTCAGTCTCACACCCAGAAAGCACATGTCCTGAGAGGGTACTAGACTGGACTTTGTTTCGTTCACAGAATACCCTAGGCACCTTAAAACTGCCATTACATACTGTAGCTGTTGAAGTAACTTGTTTTTGTCCTGAGCAAGAATCAGGCAATCGTCCAGATAAGGATAAATTTGTATTCCCCTCAGTCTTAAGAAAGCTATTACAGGAGCCAGAACCTTTGTGAACACCCTGGGCGCAGCAGATAAACCAAAGGGCAATGCAGAGAACTGATAATGAGAAGTGCCAGCCCGAAAACGCAGGAATCTCCTGCAGCTGGGCCCGATAGGAATGTGAAGATAGGCCTCTTTGAGATCGAGAGTTACCATCCAGTGATCTTTGCCTAGCAGAGGCAGAAGTTGCTGTAATGTTAACATCTTGAACTTTGGAATGTCTAGGTACGTATCGAGAATGGACAAATCCAGAATTGGCCTCCAAGTGTTTCCTTTCTTTGGCACTAGGAACAGACGAGAATAAAAAGTACAGTTTTGTACCTACCATAAATGTAGATGTTCGAGGATTCCATTGCTGCAGTCCTGACTATTGGGTATAGTCCGCGTCCAGTCGGCCCGAATACCAGAGTATAAGGCTGACGTCGGTCAGGGCGCATTAGACTGACGTCAGTACGTCAGGGTACTAATGCGCATGACCGACGTCATATCCTCAGTCTTTTCTTGCCCCAGATGTCAGAAGACCCTAAAAGACAAGTCCCAAAAAACCTGCACCAAAAACATGTACAATATATACAACAATATATACAAAAATATAAGCATGTAAACTCACCTACACAACCACCCCTAACTACAGAGGGGAAGGAGGGAGGGTAAATTGGACTGCAGCAATGGAATCCTCGAACATCTACATTTATGGTAGGTACAAAACTGTACTATGTTCTTCGTCTTCCATTGCTGCAGTCCTGACTATTGGGTAGAATCCCAAAGCAGAGGTAAGGGAGGCTGGCAAATTATAAGGAAGTAGGAGCTGACAACATGCCTTGCAAAACAGCTGTGGCAAAACCAGCCCTAGACTTAGAGTAGATAGGAAGGTGATAATGCTTAGAGAAAGTATGCACTGAACTCCAAGTAGCTGCTTCCAAAATATCCTTAGTTGCCACCCCCCTTAGAAATGCTGTTGAAGTGGCAGTAGCCCTAGTGGAATGAGGCCTAATCCCAGCTGGAATCTCCTTGCCATGATGGGAATAACAAAATGCAATGCAAAAGCCAATCCACCTAGAAATAGTTTGTTTTGACACAGGCTTGCCCTGTGAACTTAAAGCAAAAGAAACAAACAACTGCTGAGACTGCCTGAAATCCTTAGTCCTGCTTAAATAATAACGCAATTGCCTGTGTACATCTAAAGTGTGCAAAATCTTTTCCCCTTTATTTTGGGGGTCTGCATAAAAGTAGGCAAATGAATAGTTTGGTTTAAAGCCACACTAGAAACCACCTTAGGCATAAAGGAAGGATTAGTACGTAATGATACCCTATCCTTATGGAAAATCAAAAATGGCTCTACTGCCATAAGGGCCTGCAACTCAGACACCCTTCTTGCAGAAGTAATAGCCAACAGAAAAGCAGTCTTCCATGACAAGTATTTCAATTCAGCAGTAGCCGCAGGCTCAAAAGGTTGTAGAGTAAGTTTTTCCAACACAAAATTGAGATCCCAAGCAGGAGTAGGAGCTCTACGTGGGGTCTTATATTCTTTGCCCCTCTAAGAAACTGCTTAAACAAAGGATGCGAAAACAATGGTGGGTCACAATCATAGTGAGCTGAAATTGCTGCAGCATGAATCTTAATGGAAGAGAAGGACAAACCTTTGTCCAATAACTCAGTAAGATATTGAAGAGCCACACTCAAATTAGGCTCAGAAACCTGCAAATCCTTTGCTGTACTCCAAAATAAAAATCTCTTCCATTTTCTGCGTACACTTTCCTTGTACTAGGTCTTCTAGCTTCCATAATCACATTTAAAACTTGTTGAGGAAGTTGAGACCTGTTGTGTTTCAACACAGAATATGCCAGGCTGTTAGATGAAGAGAGTGAAGCTTGACATTGAGCAGATGACCATCCTTCTGAGATAACAGATGAGGAATCAGAGGTAAAGGCCATGGAGGCTTCCTTACCAGACTCCGTAGTAGTGGGTACCAGTGTTGCCGAGGCCAATCTGGAGCTATCAAAATCATCCTTGGCCTGTCTTGTCTGACCTTTAATAGTACCTTTGGAAGAAGAGGCAGAGGAGGAAAGGCATACACATGAAGGTTTTTCCAACTGAAAGACAGAGCATCCACTTTCCAAGCTGTGTGATGAAACCCCTTTGTGCAATACTGTGGCAGCTGGTGGTTTAGTGGAGAAGCGAACAGATCTATGTCTGGAGTCCCCATGACACTGTCAATTTTTGAAATACATGAAGATCCAGTTTCCACTCGTGGGGATCCATGATTTGTCTGCTTAACACATCTGCTAAGGAGTTCTGTGCTCCCGGCAGAAACCTTGCCTGAAGAGTTAGTTGCAAGCTTAGCGCAATCTCCCATAAAATCAGTGCTTGCCTGCATAGAGGATAAGAATGTGTTCCCCCTTGCTTGTTGATGTACCACATGACAGTTGTGTTGTCTGTTAGAATCAACACCTGCCCTGGAAGAAGTAACTCCTTGAAAGCCATTAATGCAAACTGGACTGCTAACATCTCCTTCATGTTGATATGTAGATGCTGTAGTCTGGCAGGCCACTTGTCTTGTATCCACTTTCCATTTAGATGAGCTCCCCAAGCAATGTCCGAGGCATCCGTCGTTAAAATCTGACTCGCCTCTGGCCGGGTCACAGAGAGTCCCTTGTTTAGGTGACATTCCTGAGCCCACCACAAAAATTCTTTTTGAAGGCAAGGTATTACTTGAATGACAGTGTCCAAATCCTGGCAGTGCTGTGTCCATACATTTTTGAGATACCATTGTAGCTTCCTCATATGCAGTTTGGCATTGGGAAGCACCAGAATACAAGATGCCATGAACCCTAATGCTTGAAGGACTGTCCTTGCAGTCAGCACGGACTGATGAGATAGTTGATGGAAGTAAAGTGATAGACTCTTTTGTTTGTCCGGGGTTAAAAAGGCCATCTGGGCTGCTGTATTCAGTCTCACACCCAGAAAGCACATGTCTTGAGAGGGTACTAGACTGGACTTTATTTCGTTCACAGAATACCCTAGGCATCTTAGCACTGCTATGACATATTCCAGATGCTGTAGAAGGTCTTCCTTTTCTTGAGCCAGAATCAGGCAGTCGTCCAAGTAAGGATAGATTTGAATTCCTTGAAGCCTGAAGTAAGCTATCACTGGAGCCAGAACCTTTGTGAATACTCTGGGCAGTAGATAAGCCAAAGGGCAATGCAGAGAACTGATAATGAGAATTTCCAGCTCGAAACCGCAGATATTTCCTGCAAGTTAGCCTTATAGGCACATGAAGGTAAGCTTCCTTGAGATCTAAAGTTACCATCCAGTGATCTTTGCCCAGCAGAGGTAAAAGCTGTTGTAACGTCAACATCTTGAACTTGGGAATGTCCAGAAAAGTGTTGAGGAGAGATAAATCCAAAATTGGTCTCCACGTGTTCCCCTTCTTTGGTACTAGGAACAGGCGAGAATAAAATCCTAGGCCCCTTTCTGATACAGGGACTGGCTGAATGGCCCCCATCTGGAGTAACTGAGAAACTTGCTTGTGAGCCTCTTTTCTTTGTGGAGGAGGAACGTCTGGCATGCCTTTGAAAGGGGGCATTGTATGGAAATAAAATCTGTAACCGTGGTGAATGATATCCAACACCCATTTGTCTTGAGTAATTAAATCCCAATTTTCTTTGAAAAGAGACAGTCTTCCCCCCAAAGGAGCTGCCAGACGACAATCTACTGGCAGCTGAAAAGACAGGTCATTGGGTCTGTTTACGAAAGGACTGACCCCTGCCCTCACCAGAAGTCTGAGCAGGTGAACTCCCTGTTCTAGGCCTAAAAGAACCTTGAGCCCTGCCCCTACCACGTCTAGACCTACCCCTAGACTGGGAATCATAAGCAGGATATGTCCACCCCTTAGCAGGCCAATTTCTACTAAACTTCGGTGGCTGCACCTGCAAAAAATCTTTAACAGTTTGCATAGACTTAGCTTTGTCCTCCATTTTCTTTAAAACTGCTTCCACAGGCGATCCAAACAACACATCAGACTGTAAAGGAGCATCCAAAATCCTTGTCTTAACATGCTCAGCTAAATTCTGATCCTTCAACCAGGCATGCCTGCGAAGAACAGAACTAGTAGCAGCCACCCTCGAGGAGGCCTGTACAGCATCAAAACCACATTGCAAAGAATGCTTACCCACTTGTTCAGACACATGAACCAAATCCAGCAACTCTTTACACTCAATACCTTCCGCCAAAGCATCCACCTTAGATTTTAATTGTGAAAGGAGATAATTCTGATATTTTAGCATGTGAAACTGACAATTCAATGCTCTCATGGCTAGAGTGGAAGAAGTATACACTTTCTTTCCCCACCTATCCAAAGCCCTTGCCTCTTTATCAGTGGGAACAGGATTTTAACCACAGAAGCTTTAACACCTTTAGGCGGTTGAGAAATAGTTTCTGGGTGCGCCCTAGGACTCTTAAACAAATACTTATGAGCGTTGGGCACCCTATAATAGCTATCAGGCTTAACAGGAGCAGGAGGCAAAGAGTCTGGGTTCAGGGAAGCCTGTGCAAAAACATCTTCCACCACATTCAACACAGGAGGAATAGCTAAGGGCCTATGCTGGGGTAAAAACAAGAATTCCCTAAGCCTTTTCCTGGAATCAGAGTAATCCTGGCCTTCCCATTTAAAGTGCTCCCTCATGGAATGCAGAGTCTCTGAAAATGAGAAATCCTCAGGAGGAGAAGCTGTAGGAGTGGAATCATCCACATCAGAATCAGAATAAGTAGGATACTCCTGCAAGTCTTCCAGAAGACTCTGAAGCCTCTGAACACTGTTCAAAACTATCAAGCTCGGTTCCACCCTAGGCCTCTTATCAGGCGGGGCATAGAACCTCTAATCATAGTAATCAAATCTTCTGCCATTTTAAGCATGTGTTTCTTAGGTACAGAACCCGAAATGCTAGGAGAAGCCCCCACTGAAGCTGAACTAGGCCTACCTCTCAAAGAAGTTTTGGCAACAGAAGGAGAGGCTCTAACAACCTTGGGAAGAGAGGGAAGAACAGTTATCTGAGAAGCCCCCTCAGCCTGGCCTACCTCCTGAGAAGGCACATCCTGTAACAGTAAGGTTTCTGCCTGAGACTCCATGGAAACTCCTGGCAAAACCTCTGGCTCCACTGAGCCTTCTAAAGAACCGACGTCCGGGACTGCCGGTTCATCAACCCTAGGCTTCGCTGTTTTGTCCTTGCGCTTCTTGGAAGCGGGCGCCGGAGCATCCGGCGGCATTTTATAATTGCAACGCTTCCCAAACACTAACCTGGCACAGTCTAACCTCCTCTTAATAGTGCGTTTGTTAAACCTAGCACAAGAGCGGCAACCAACAACGCCGTGCTCAGGCCCTAAACAAGGTATACACAAGGTATGATAATCCCTATGAGGTATCTGTTTCCCACAAGAAATACAGTTATTCACTTTTCTGACATCAGGTTAAATACTGAGGCAAGAAAAACCAAAATGTTCCCCAACGGGGTACTTAGCCAACTCTGTTTCGGTCTGAAACTCCGGTTTCGGAAATATTTCAGAACGCCAACCTGCACTCGCAAAACTGCTTCTGCATCGGACCATGCGGCAAAAAAGACTGAGGATATGACGTCGGTCATGCGCATTAGTACCCTGACGTACTGACGTCAGTCTAATGCGCCCTGACCGACGTCAGCCTTATACTCTGGTATTCGGGCCGACTGGACGCGGACTATACCCAATAGTCAGGACTGCAGCAATGGAAGACGAAGAACATCCCTAGGCCTTCTTCTGACGGAGGTACCACCTGGATAGCCCCCATCTGTAAAAGCAAAGAAATTTGTTCTTGAGCCTCCAGCCTTTGCTGAGGAGGTACATCTGGCATGCCTTTGAAAGGGGGAAAAGTGTGAAAATAAAACTTGTAACCTTGAATTATTATGTCCAACACCCATTTGTCCTGGGTGACCAAATGCCAATTTTGTTTGAAAAGTGCCAACTTTCCTCCTAGAGGAGCTGCCAGAAAGGAAGGATCCGGCAGCTGGAGATACAGGTCATTGGGTCTGTTTACGAAAAGGCTGACCCCTGCCCTCACCAGAAGATTGTGCAGGAGAACTCCAAGTCCTAGGTCTGAAAGAACCCTAAGCGTGAGCCCTGCTCCTACCACGTCTAGACCTGCCCTTAGACTGAAAATCTGAAGAAGGGTAAGACCATCCTCTTGCAGGCCAATTCCTGCTAAACTTAGGGGGCTGCACTTGCAAAAATTCCTTAACTGTCTGCATAGACTTAGCTTTGTCTTCCATCTTTTTCAAAACTGACTCCACAGGGGAACCAAAAAGAACTTCAGATTGAAGGGGAGCATCCAAAATCCGAGCCTTAACATGCTCTGACAAATTTTGATCCTTAAGCCAGGCATGTCTACGAATAACTGAACCAGTAGCAGCTACCCTGGAAGAAGCCTGAAGGGCATTGAAGCCACACTGCAAGGCATGTTTACCAACTTGATCTGAAGCATGAACCAAGTCCTGCAATTCCTTACACTCTATACCCTCAGATAAAGCATCTACTTTAGATTTTAATTGACCTAACAGAAAGTTCTGATACTTCAGCATGTGGAATTGGCAATTTAAAGCCCTCATAGCTAACGTAGAAGAGGTGTACACTTTTTTACCCCACCTATCCAACGCTCTAGAATCTTTATCCAAAGGAACTGGATTCTTAACTACAGAAGCCCTGACACCCTTAGGCCCTTGAATAATAGTTTCTGGGTCAGCTCTAGGGCTCTTATACAAATATTTATGTGCCTCTGGAACTCTGTAATACCTGTCTGGCTTGACAGGGCAGGGGTAAAGAATCAGGATTAAGGGAAGCTTCAGAAAAAACATCCTGAACAACATCTAAAACAGGGGGAATAGCCAAAGGTCTATGTTGTGGCAAAAAACAAAAATTCCCTAAGCCTCTTACAAGAATCTGAAAAATCCTGACCTTCCCACTTGAAATGCTCCCTCATGGAATGCAAGGTTTCAGAAAAGGAAAAATCCTCTGGAGGTGAAGCAGAAGGACAGGAATCCTCTGCATCCGAATCAGAATAGGGAGGAAAATCCTGAATATCTTCAGCTGAGGACTCAGAGTTATCAGAGGAATGCTCCATTCCCTCTAAATCTGTCTCCACCCTAGGCCTCTTCTCTGGAGGGGGCATAGAACCCCTGATCAAGGTAATCAAATCCTCTGCCATTTTCGACATATGCTTTTTGGGAACAGAGCCCGAAGAACTAGGGCTGTGGCCCGTACCAGAAATACCAGGTCTAGCCTTAGCAGGGCCCTTTAGTGACTGAAGTAGAAGGCCTAATAACCTTTTGTAAGGAAGGAACCACAGTAACTTGAGAGGCATCCTCGGCCTGACCTAACTTCTGAAAGGCCAACTCCTGCAAAAGTAAAGGTTCCCCCTGGGATTCAGCCGAGACTTCAGCTGGATCCACAGATTCAACCGTAGATTCCATAGAACCGGCGTCCGCAACGGACGACTCCTCCGGTTTAGACCTTAAGGATTTATCTTTTCGCTTTTTTGCAGTAGCGGGCGTCGGAGGATCCGACGGCATGTTGTAGTTACACCCCTTACCGAAAACAAGCCTAGCACAGTCTAATCTGCATTTAATGGTGCGCTTATTAAATCTAGCGCAAAAGCGACACCCGACTACGTCGTGTTCAGGCCCTAAGCAAGGAATACAGAGAGAATGATAGTCCCTATGAGGTATCTGTTTCCCACAAGAAATACAATTATTAACTTTTTCTGACATCCGGATTAACTGAGGCAAGAAAAGACAAAAATTTTCCCCAACGGGGTACTTAGCCCAACTGGTCTTCGGTATGAAACTCGAAAACTGAAAATTTCAGAACGCCGAACGGCACTTGCAAACGCTGCTTCTGCTTCGGACCACGCGGCAAGAAAGACTGAAGATATGGCGTCGGTCATGCGCTTAAAAGTACTACTGCGTAGACGTCAGCTCCGGGCGCCCTTGACCAACGCCAGCCTAACTCTTTGGTATTCGGGCCGATCGAGGACAGCTGACTACCCACAGGTTATGACTGCAGCAATGTGAGACTAAGAACATCCAGAACATCCAGAAAAAAACCCACAAAAACACACGTGAGACAAGCAGACTCCATACAGAAAGTAGCCCAGCCAAGAACAAAAATGGAGAACAAGGGTATAAAAATTAAGAATGTAGGCTATCTGCTCCTTTATTTCAGAAGACTGTTCTCTATGGACATGTGATCTTCCTTTTGGAATGGGTCTTCCTGCACTACAACTTTACTTGTACAATAAGAGAAGCTTCTCTGCAACTCATAAAAGAATTCTCAAAGTCTACATTTCCCTGTAACAATGACGGAAGAGAAAATTCTAGCTGCCCATCTTCCTGGAACTTTGATGCATTGCCCTAAATATAAATGCATGGTTTCCTTATATACAACCTTCCATCTTCTTCACAAGCAACATATCTTAGGGCGGCTGCAAACTTTATTAAGACTTTTGTATTCTCACCTTGCAAAACTTACATTCTCATATGTTTCCATCATAAAAGTATTTCAGCTTCTACTGAAGTCTTTATAGCATTTCTTTTCCTCTCTACTAATTTGCAATCATCAGTGAAACGGGTGAAGTAAGCAGTTTGCACTTCAATTTTTTGACAACTAATAAAACTGTGGCAGATTAACTCCCTGCAACAGACTATGACTGTATTTCAAAATTGAATAGTGGCAAACAAAGCTTTGACTACTGCTCTTCCTCAAGAGACTTTTCAATGTCTAGATAGCACTCTCATCTTGCCCACACTGAATAAATCTTTTCATCATATGTTTGATTTCTTATTTGTACACAAATCTGAATTTCTGACATTTGTCAATGAACATCAGGTATTCTGTTGTGAGAATGTAGACTTTAATGCACTTAGATTGTCTGGCAAAAGAATAGTTGTGTAAAATCTTACCATAAACATAGATGTCCTTTCTCTTCCATGCTGCAGTATTCCTCAGGCGACTCGTACATCGGCTTGTATACAAAAACTTCAGCTTGGCTGCTGTAGTGTGAGTGGGACGTCACATATAGAGCCATAAACCAAGGGGCCTTAAATGTGACGTCTGCAAGCAGAATCCTCAGAATGGGAAGGAAAGCAGGAAGAGAATAAAGCCCAGCAGGAGGAGTGTCAGTTGTTTACAGGTGTGCAACTTGGAGACCTACTAAAATGTAAGCAATACAGGAAGGTACAAGACTAGGGGGGGGACTGGTGGGTGGGAAGGAATACTGCAACATGGAAGAGAAGGACATCTATGGTTATTAAGATTTCAAACTATTCTATGTCCATCTATTCCTATCTTGCAGTATTCTAGGTGTGGGAGCGTACCACAACTTAAGAGGATGAGAGGGTGGTGGTAAATGCAGAGTGTTCTATAAGACCCTGCAGGACTGCCCTGGCAAATCCTGTTCTAGTTCTGGAAACTTGGTCCAATATGTGATGCTTGGTGAAGGTGTGGATAGTGTACCAGGTGGCTGCTTCCAAAATGGATGCTCTGTCTAGGCCTTTCATGAGGGCCCTTGAGGTGGCCACAGCTCTAGTGGAATGGGCCTTGATTCCCATTGGGGATTCTTTTCTGTAGTGTGAGTAGCAGAGGCAAACAGCTTTCCTGATCCAGCATGTAATGGTTTGCTTGGAGACTGCCTTGCCCAAGGCTCTAAGGTGAAAGGAGACAAAGAGCTGGTTAGTCTTTCAGATGGCCTTGGTCTTGTCCAGGTAGAACCTAAGTTGTCTGTGCACATCCAGGGAGTGCAGTACCCTCTCACCTTCATTAGTGGGTGAGGGGAAAAAAAGGTGGGCATAAGAATGGATTGGTTAAGAGAGATCACTGACCACTTTAGGCATAAAGGAGGGGTTAGTTCGCAAGGACACCCAGTCTTTGTGGAAGACAGGGTGGGGGGACAGGCCATTAGGGCCTGCAGTTCTGACACTCTTCTGGCTGAAGTGATAGCCACCAGAAGGACAGTCTTCCATGTACACATCTGTAAGGAGGAAGGGCCAGCAGGTTCAAAGGGATGTTGGGTAAATTTCTCTAAGATGTAGTTAAGGTCCCAAGGCGGAGGGATAGGCTTCCTAGGTGGTCTCATGTGTAAGACCCCTTTTAAGGAAGAGCTTTAAGTCAAGCCTGGACAGCAAGGTGGGTTCCAGGAGCGGGCAGGCAGGCTAATATGGCCGAAAGATGAACTTTTACAGAAGACTAAGAAAGGTAATTTTTTATCAATTGACACAAGTAGTTTAGAAGCAGGGGTACCTTGGCAGAACTGGGGTCCCTCCCCCCTTTTGCAGGCACAATTTTGCAAATTGTTCCCATTTAGCCAGGTAAGATTTTCTGGTAGTAGGTTTCCTTGCCTTCCTTAGGACTGAAACACGTCCTCAGTAGTGGTGTCTGAAAGGAATCAAAAGTTTATCAACCACAGAGTCAGAGACAACATCTGTACCTGTGGCTGAAGGAGAGTTCCTTTGTCTTGTGACAGTAGGTCCACCTTGTAGTGTAACTTGAAGTGACTGCCCTTGGCTAGGTTGTGAAGTAGGGGGAACCAGTGCTGCCTTGGACAGTAGGGAGTCACTAACAAGATTTTTGGTTTGTCCTTCTGGATTTTCTGGAGGACTTTCTGAATCAGTGGGAATTGGGGGGGGGGGGGGGCTTCCCCTTCCAAGAGATGCTGAAAGCATCCACTCTCCATGCTAGAGGGGAGTGGGTGTTTGGGCAGAAGCTCTGGATTTGCCTGTTCTCGAGGGAGGCAAGCAGGTCTATTTGTGGATCACCCCACCGGTGGACTATGTTCTAAGACCACCTTCCCTGTTCAGCATCCATTCGTGGAAACAGTTTTTGTACTTGCTTTCCGCACTTAGAGAAAAACAGCTCTCATACTCACTTTCCTCACTTGTATAGAGGAAAGTAGTTTTTTATTCAGGCATGTCCAAGGGTCAGCTTCCAGTGTTCTCGCCTGTCTATCTGATAAATCTGGGCATCTTGTGGCAATGTAGCAATTGCTTCATGTACACAGACAACCCTCTCCTCCTACCACAACACCACAACCTGTGACCGCTGCACTTATCTAGTCAAACTGGAGGTAAAGCTCTCTCCAACCGACTGCACTTGTCAGTCAAGAGGAGAAGGTAAACACTTGCACCACACCACACAAATCACATAGTCCCACTAAACCTACACCACCAAAATCCACACATAGAAACACAAAAATATTAATAGAGGCTCTCAATAATAATCTGCTCAAGCAAGCAGAAACGCAAGCAAGCTCCACCCCCCAACACAACCCAAATGACAGACAGCCCAGAAACTCAGTGTGCCAATAAACCACAGCCCATAAGGCAAACCAACGTACCCAATACACTAGTCATAGGTGACTCTATAGTCAGGCACACTGATGTCCTACTCACCAGGCTAAATAAGGAGAAGGTTACTGTCAGCTGCCTGTCGGGTGCCAGGATCCACCCCATAACCCATACACTCAGGTCACTCCACAACAAGTACAAATATGACTCTGTCATTGTCCATGTTGGTGTGAACACCTGAGACGTACTTCCCTAGACTAAATGAAGAGACATGGAAGAGCTCTCAGATCTTGTAGCCCAGGCAGGTACGACCCTAGCCCTGAGTGGCATCCTGCCATCACCCAGAATGATACCACAGCACAAGGACAAAATGATTGACTTCAACAATTGGCTAAGCTTCTGGTGTCATTTCTAAGGGGATCCAGTATCTCTCTGCCTGGGACGACATGGTCGACAGACCACAATGCTTTGCCAGAAATGGCCTGCACCTGTCACCCCTGGGATTCTGGATACTGGCTAAGGCTCTTGCCACCCCTGTAGTGCCTTTTTTAAGCAAGCTTCAAATGACAAATTCACATCCATAACAGGAACAAGCAAGCAAAAAAGTGGGGTAATGCTAGAAGTCTAAATCTCAAAATGCACTCACTCGAGGCACTCCTTAAAATGGAGAACATTGATATCTGTGCAGTGATTGAGACCTGGTTCAAGGCTCTAGACAGCACCCTTGCATTACCAGGCTACAATTCATACCACACTTTTCGGCCATCTAACCTGGACCAGAACACTAAAGGCAGAAGTGTGTTCATATTCATTAAGGATATCCACACCTCCAGGCAAGCTGCGCAGCATAAAGAAGTTATCCAAGTGCAACTAACTCTGGGCAAAACTGCAATACAAATTGTAGCCTGCTACAGATCCCCACCATGCCCCAGGATTCCCACTCCTCTTTTCTTGATATCATCATCTTCTTTCGGCTGTTCCCGTTAGGGGTCGCCACAGCAGATCACCGGTTTCCATTTCTTCCTGTCCTCTGCATCTTGCTCTGTCACACCAACCACCTGCATGTCCTCTCTCACCACATCCATAATCCTTATCTTAGGCCTTCCTCTTACTCTTTTCTTGATATACTGGAAAATATTAGGGTTCAACCAAACACAATAATGAGCAATTCCAACTACCCCACCATTAACTGGGAAAACTACTCATGTACCAACTCCTTTGCTCGACGCTTTTTGGAATTCATAAATTCCAATGCCCTAGATCAACTTACCAACACACCAACCAGAAGCAACAATATCCCAGACCTAGTTATTACCAACATGAGTGACCGGTGTTCCACACCTGAAATAACTCCTTGTTGGTCAGATCTGACCATATGCTAATCACCCTAGATATCCGCATCCCGCCCCCACCCACCATTAAGGAAACCACTGTAAAAAATTTCTGCAAAGCCAACTTCATGCTTCTTAAGATAGAAGTGGTGAACTTCATGACTCCCATTTAGATGGATAATACAGTTATGACTGCTGAATCCTACACAAATGCACTCTATAAGCACTTACACGAGTGCATGGATCGTGCTACCCCAACAGAACCAAGATGCTATCCTCCAAAAATAGCAAGCCAATCTGGTGGTCCCCTGCCATAAACAAACTACAACAGAAGGAAGAAACTGTTGCAAAAGAGAATAAAATCCCATGAGTGGAGGAGCTGCCTGGACAACCTCAGTAAGAAGCTGAGATCCCTTATAAGATCCTCCCAAACTAGCTATTAAAACAGAATCATCACTGATGCTAAGGGCAACCAAAAAGCATTCTATAGCTATGGCAAGAATCTCAATGGCAACACCCAGATCTGTTCAGAGTTACAGTAAAATGGCATGAACATTACAGAACCAACTGATATTACCAACATCCTGGCAGACAGGTTCAGTGTTAACTTTACCCCCCTCTCACCCCCTAAAGGGCCCATACCTATACAGAAAGAACACAGAATCCCTGTAATCGCATCTATGCAGGTAAAAGCTGCGTGCTCTAAAACCAAAAACACAGCATCCATGGGACGGGACATCATCCCAGGCTGCATTTTACATGAACTTCAGAACTAACTGGCTCCCCACCTAAGCACCATGTTCAATCAGTCTCGCATCAGGCTTTGTGCCCACTGAATGGCGCACAGCAACAGTTATCCCACTTCACAAAGGGGAGCCACCACTGATACTGGGAACTATCGCCCTGTTGGCCTGATGACCCTGATCTGCAAGGCCATGGAATGAATCATCATGGAACTCGTAAACAAAGACATGGGTAACCTCCAAACTCTGGACCCCACCCAGTTCGGGTTTGTGAAAGGCAGATAATGCCTTCTGTACCTGATCGACTTCTTTGAGGCAGTCACCAAAGCCGTAGACGAGGCTAAGGTGGTTCACACAACTATCTTGACCTTGCCAAGGCTTTCGGCATCCATCCCCCATTATGGAATTACAGCTAAACTCACTAAACTAGGTATAAATCCCTATGTCACAAGATGGGTTGCCAACTGGCTCCCTGGCAGAACCCACACTGTAAACGTTGCAGACTCAAAATCTGACTTCAAACCAGTGACAAGTGGAGTACCACAGGGTTCAGTCCTGGGACCTCTCCTGTTTGGTATTTACTACTCTGAAGTACAGGCTAACACAGTAAGCCTCTGGCTAATGAAGTTCGCAGATGACTGTAAACTAGGAGCCACAGTCGAGTCCCCAAATTATGTGGACATCCTACAGAAAGGCCTCACTGAAACACATGCCTGGTGCCAGAGGCATGGCCTCAAGCTCAATGCCAAAAAGTGCATTGTCATCCCCTTTGGCAATAACTCTGTACCCATGAACTACCACATAAATGGCAGTCTACTTAATGCCGAATGTGTGATGAGATCTTGGGACCCAGGTGGACAGCAGTATCCCCTTTGATAATCATATCGCCACAGTAGTCATGAAATCCTTCTATGTTGCACACCTCATCACAAAAGGGTTCGCATCCAGGAGAAAAAGAGGTCATTGTTCCCCTCTACTCAGCACTCATTAGATCCATTATAGAGTGCAATGCCCCTTTTGGCATGTACCTCACAAGACATCTGCAGCAGCTGGAAAGGTCACAGAAGTACCTCACGAAGAGGATTATTGGCCTCAAACAGATGCCCTACACTGAGTCTCAAAAAACTCTAGCTTTACTCTGTAGCATATCGCCTACTCCGAGGAGATCTCTGCCTAACATATAAAGCTATGTTAAACCCAGAGCTGTTGGACATGCTACACCTAAAGAAATCCCAATCCCTCCGAGCTACATGCTCTAGGGACCTAAACCTTGACACCACAATAAACAGGACATGCTGGAGGGATAGATTCTTGTCCCAGTGACTTCTTATACTCTGGAACAAGCTACCCATCTAGGTCAAGCAAAGTTCCTTATTAGCACTCTTCAAGAAAATTCTTGATGAGTGGAGGGGAGATAGGAAATACAGCCTGGGGATCACTTCTGTGGCTCTGCTCGACAGGGGCACAGGAAGTTAACTTTCTTGGGTGGCATAAGCCAGGGAACCTTGCTGGCTAGGCTTACTTTGGCCCTTGAGCCAATAGCCTAATATCTACCTATGAGGCGAGGAGGTGCTGCTCAAGAGATCTGCTTGGTGGTTGTCCTGTGAGGGGATGTAGACCACCTGCAGGACTAAGTTGAGCCAGGAGGCTAAATCCCATATCAGCAGGGATAGAATGCACAGCTGATAGACCTTTGTTCCTCCCTGCTTGTTGCGGTATCACATAACTGTGTTGTTGTCAGTGACAATCAGGAACACCCCTGGAACCAGACGGGGTGGTGAAGGTTTGCAGAGCTAAGAAAACTGCTGTCATGTCCCTGATATTAATGTATTTGGCATGAAGAGAGGGATGCTACTTTTCCTGAATCTTGTAAGAGGCCAGAGTTACTCCCCAACCTGCATCTGAATGCATAACTTTGGTTGGGGTGGGGGGCTGTAGTGGGAGCCCTGAGTTTAATTTCACTTTCTGGATCCAACAGTTGATTTCTGTTTTCAGACAGGGAAGGAGGGGGATGGCCTGCTCTAGGGGATGTAGATGCTGGGACTACATGTTCTTCAGGAACCACTGAAGCTTGCGCATGTGCATTCTTGCCAGAGGTAGTATGGGGATGGCTGCTGCCTGCACACCCAGGAGGCAAAGAAAATTCCTTGCCATCACCTTTCGGGAAAGTAGAGCTTCCCTGGAAGTGGGAAGTTAAAGAGAGAACCTTGACCTGATGTAAAAAGGCCTTCATTGTGTCTGTTCTGATTCTGCAGCCAAGGAAAGTCTTGTCCTGGCTTGGGATCAGAGAGGATTTGGGGAGGTTGATGATAAATCCTAGGTTCTGTAGAAGGGACAAGGTGAAATGTAGATGCTTTAGTAGGGCATCCCTGGAGTCTGCCAGAATCAGGATGTCATCCAGATAAGGGTAACTTTGTATCCCTTAAGTTCTGCAGAAGGCAATAGCTGGGGCTAGGCACTTTGTAATGATCCTGGGGGCTGTGCATAAACCAAAGGGCAAGGCATTAAATCGAAAATGAAAGGAAGGGCCAGAGAAACACAGGAATCGTCTGTGGGAGCGCCTGATCGGTATGTGCAGGTAAGGCTCCCTTTTAGGGTGACCATGAATGCCTTGGCTGGAATGAGAGGCAGCAAGTTGGGGAGAAAGAGCATTTTGAAGGAGGGTACCTGAAGATGTAGGTTTAGAAAGGACAGATCTAAGATGGGTCGCCAGAGGCCATCTTTTTGGGGACCAGGAAGAAATGGGAGTAAAACCCTTTTCCTTCTTGTCCTGGAGGAATGGGGTCTATGGTGCCTAGCTGTAGATGATCTGCCAGAATTTGTGGCATGAGATGGGCCTGTTTTTTGGGGAGGGAAGGGATGCCTTTTCTAGGTGGCTTCTCTTTCCAGGATTGGAAGTACCCTTTTTGGATAATGTTTTAGACCCACTGGTCTGAAGTGAAAGACTGCCAAAGGGGGAGACAGTGGGAAAGGCGGGCTGAGAGGGGGAGGTGGGCAAGCTAGTCACACATTACAGGGAGCTCCTTTGTCCTGAGAAGGCTGCCCGAGTTGCTGTGGTGGAGCAGAGGATCTGGAGTTAGTAGGTCTTCTGGCCCCTTTCATGGACCTGGAAGAGGAGGGGCTGTGGAGTACGTCTTGCAAATGTGGCTTTAGCAGGGTAATTCCTGTAATACTTGGGTATGGGCGACACCAGCAGGTGCTTAATGTCCTGGAGTTCTTTGCTTTTTTCTTGTAGATTTTTAAAAAGGTCAGCGGATTGTTTTCCGAACAGCACATTGTGGTCCAGAGGGGCATCCAGGATTTTACCCTTGAAGTCCACGGGGAGGCTCTGGAGTCTTAGCCATGAGTACCTCCCAAGGGCTGAAGCAGATGCTGCAGACCTGGCAGATGTTTCTGCAGCATTGTAGCTGCACCTTATTAAGTGCCTGGCTACCGGTTGGGCTAAGGAAAGTTTGGATGAGTTGTCCATCTTGCTGGGACTGTCAGGCAAGGAAGCCAGCATGGAGGAGGCTTGAGAGACCAAGTCTAATGCATACTTGGTCATGTGGGTCTGAATTTATGGCTCTGAAAGCCAAAGTAGAAGTGTACACCTTCTTCCCCATCCTATCCATGTACTTACTGTCTTTATCAGTGGGTAGTAGGGAGGCAGAGGGCAGCAGTCTAAACTGCTTATATGCTGTGGTGGCAATAACAGTTGGGTCCACCAAGGGTGGCTTAACTAAGAATTTGTGGTCCTCTGGTACTTTATAGAAGCTGTCAGAATGCTTAGGGGCTGGAGACTGGGTGTCAGGGGCTTTAGAGGCCGCATTGAAGGCATCCAAGTAAGCAGGCAGAACAGGGGGAACTGCTGAAGGGGAGGGTGATTCCACTTGCAGCAGTTCAAAGTACCTTTTTTTTTGGGTGTCAGTCATTTGGGAATTGTCCCATTTAAAGTAATCCTTCATCTTGGTGATGGTCTAACCAAAAGTAATGTCCTCAACAGTCTCCCTCCACAGATTCCTTCATCCGGAAAGTAATATTCCTGGGGGAGGCAATCTGAGAAACATAAGAAATGGACTCCTTTGATGAAGAGAAAGAAGAGTCATGTTGTTCTTCCCTGACCTCAGGGGTTATGGATGGGATGGAAAAAGCAGACACAGGTCTAGGGCTCAGAAGAGGCAGGGTAGAAGTGGCTGAGGGTGAAGGCCTAAGGGCCATAAAGGTCTGCATGAGAGAGGAAGTGAAGGCCTGCAAATCGGGTGTGACTTCTGAAGAAGAGAATGTATGTTTAATTTTCTGCTTCTTTTTGGCTGGAGAGGAAGTAGAGAGTGGCCTGGCATCGGGTCTAGAGATTAGCACATCCAAAGTTTGGATCCCTGCCGGAGGTACCACTGAAACTGTTTCCCCCTCGACCTTGACAAGTGTCTATGTCTGAGTGAGCTCCGAGGATGTGCTGGTCATGGCCTGCAAAACTGCTTCCTCAAGGGATGTCACTGCAGTCGACAGATTCTCCAAGCGCATCTCAACCCCTATATCGGCAGTTGGCAGTGCGTCGGTAAACAAAGCGGCAGGTGAAGAAGACCTAGGAAACTTGGCCTTCTTGCATGAAGGTTCAGGTGCAGCCTCCGATGCAGGATCCATCCTAAAGGCTAACCGACTGAGGCACTGGTTCTCAAGGTAGAGATTTAACGCAGCTAGATGGCTGCTCAAGGACTTGGGCACAAACGACTGACAGCGCAGGAGTGATCGTGTTCCCGGCCTAGGCAAAAAACACACCTGTCATGAGCGTCCTTGTGGGGTATCTGGCACCCACATTGGCACTTTCCCTTTTTTCCTGACATCAGCTAAAGGCTACAACAACCAAGTGCTAGCTATAACAATCGTCAAAAATAAGAAAGATTGAAACCCGACAGGCTACTTACCTTTAAGATGCGATGTCTATGAAGAAGCGATCGTACGATGTGAATGTCTGCGTCTGAAAAGTTCTGAGGATTGTGCGTGCAGACGTCACATTTAAGGCCTCTTGGTTTACGGCCCTATGTGTGACGTCCCACGCACACTACAGCAGCCAAGCTGAAGCTTTTGTATAGAAGTCGACGTAAATCCCACACCTAGAATACTGCAACATAGGAACAGAAGGACATCAGACATTTCAAGAATGTGGAATTATTTTATATATATATATATATATATATATATATATATATATATATATACACATATATATATATATATATATACGGGTACCTATCAAACCATCGACAACTTAAAATAACGAAACTGACTCACGACAACTGAATTAACCGACAGCGCAAAACGGACGTTTACAAGGTAAGGGGTGTAAATTCGCTACTCAAGCCTACCATGGTGTGCATGACACTGCCACCCTTCCTAAACCATGGTAGGCTTGGGTAGCAATTACACCCTTACCTTGTAAACGTCGCTTTTGTCGGTTAATTCAGTTGTCGGTGGAGTCAGTTTCGTTATTTTAAGTTGTCGATGGTTTGATAGGTACCCATATATACATATATATGAGGTGACTGAGCAGAATCAAATCTCTGCCCACTCTGCTTTCCAAACAACCTGCCAATGGATTTACTAGCAGGATCTCTTCCTTTGGACGGTTATGGTGCTTACAGCCTATGGCACATTTCCTACAAGAGTTGGCATTTCTGATCAACAGGTTAAATCTCCTACTACTCCTTTAGGTTTTATTATATCCTGATATTATTCATGCATCCTCTCCAGCATATGCCTTCCCTGTTGATTGGAAACTACGGTTATGACACTTTCAAACTTAAACCTAAAGCCCTGGAAAATATTTCTTCTTTACATTAAAAATAAAACTGAATTTATTTTCTTTATTGAAGATTTTTGCTCATGCAAACCTCTCATTCTAACTTCTTTCAGTAACAGTAGCAGTGACTTCTACTATGAAACAGAAACAGGAAAACAGTTCAGGTGCCAGAATCCTAGCTGAGGGGGTAGGGGATTCTGATACATGCTTACAAAAATCAAATCAAACTCTAGTTGGTCTTTTCCATTCTATTCCTAAATAGCTTTTAGCCAATTTAAGTGGCCTAAATAGTACTGAAGCATTATAATCAGGACATCAAACTAGGGGGGGGGGGGAACCAAACATACAAAACTAACACACAAGATGAGCAGAGTGGACATGGATAAACAGACATGCTGGTGAAATGGAAAGAAATGTGAACTGTGCCAATAATTCACTTCTTGAGAATAAGTCAGTTAACATACTTCAATGGGATGCTTTACGTAGGAGGATGGATGCAAGTATGGACAAAGTTCAGATCGTTGGCACTATTTCTATTATAAAAAGATGCAGAATAGGCAAATAAGCATAAGAAGAGTGATAAAACAGCAGAGTAGGTAGAAAAACACAGCTCAAGCTAACCCAGACTCTAAGGGTGTTATTAGAACACATCACCAAGAAGGAAAGGGAAAACACAATGGAGGTAAGAAGTAAGACTGGGTGAGTCTTACAAAGCAATATAAGACTGCAAAAAAGTACAGTTGTGTACACTTGCCATAAATGTAGATGTTCGAGTGTATTCACTGTTGCAGTCATTACATTTGGGTATTCTGCTGGCAGGTTGCCCTCAAAGTCTTTGGTCCTGCGTCGGTTGCTGTCTTCTCTTCCATGACGTCAGGGGTATAAAACATGCAGCCGATGCCATTTTCTAGTTTTTCTTGCCCCCGATGTCAGGTGCCCCCAAAAAGGTTTCAAATTTATATATATATATATATATATATATACACACACACACACACATACACACACACACACACACACACACACGCATCAAAATAATCTTTACCTTCATCTACAAGCAAATACACCACATAGGTTGTAGAAGACAGAGAAGGAAAGATAAATTTCAGAATGACAGGGGGATAAGCGGGAGGGTAACCTGGACTGAAACAGTGAATACACTCGAACATCTACATTTATGGTAAATGTACACAACTGTACTATGTTCTTCGTGTTTTCACTGTTGCAGTCATTACATTTGGGTAGAATCCCAAAGCTATGGTTGGGAGGCTGGAGCTAAACAGCATTAGGTGCGGCTATACGGCCCTGCAGCACTGCAGTGGCGAAGCCTGCTTAAAGAGGCAAATGCTTTGTACAGGTGTGAAGAGAACTCCAAGTAACAGCCTCTAGAATGTCTATGGTTGGTACTCCTCTGAGAAAGGCTGCTTAAGTAGCTGCAGCTCTGGTGGAATGAGACCTAATGCCCTTGGGCACAGGTTTACCATGGTGTAAGTAGCAGAAATGGATGCAGTGGCATATCCACTTTGAAATTGTCTGCTTTGAAACAGCCTTTCCTTCTGATCCTGCAGCATATGACACTAGTAATTGCTCAGTTTTTCTTAGAGCTTTAGTCTTGCTCAAGCAGAATCTTAGCTGTCTGTGTACGTCTAAGGAATGCAGAATTTTCTCCCCCTTGTTCTGCGGATTTGGATAGAAAGTTGGCAGATTAATTGTTTGGTTAAGAGCCACACTGGAAACCACCTTGGGCATAAAAGTAGGATTTGTCCTCAGAGACACCCTGTCTGGGTAAAATATGATAAAAGGCTCTACAGTCATGAGGGCCTGTAGCTCTGAAACTCTTCTTGCTGAAGTAATTGCTAGCAACAGAGCTGTTTTCCATGATAAGAACTTTAGATCAGCGGTAGCAGCTGGTTCAAATGGAGGCAGGGTGAACTTTTCCAACACATAATTGAGGTCCCATGCAGGTAATGGTGATCTTCTAGGAGGCCTTACATTTTTGGCTCCTCTAAGATACTGCTTTAGTAAAGGATGAGAAAAGATTGGTGGCTCTGTATTGCAATGAGCCGAAATGGCAGAGGCATGGATTTTGACTGATGAGAAAGATAGGCCTTTGTCAAGCATCTCAGTTAAGTATTGTAATATCTGAGGAATATTTGGTTCTGCTGTATCAGTTCCTTGTGCTGGATTCCAAGCACAAAATCTCTTCCATTTGTCAGCATAAGATTTTCTAGTACTAGGTCTTCTGGCTCCCAAAATGACATCCATCACATGATTAGCCATGCTGCCAGGTTCAGAGTCTGTAGTTGATTGTGCAGGATCTGATTCTTTTGCTGGGACAGTAGTTGTGGTCTTTGAGGCAAGGTCCAAGCTGGGTATAGAGACAAGTTCCTTAGGATTGGGTACCAGTATTGGCAGGGCCAGTCCGGGGCAATTAATATCATCTTTGGCTTCTCTTGTCTAACTTTTAGGAGGACCTTGGGTAGAAAAGGCAGAGGAAGAAAGGCGTAAACAAATAGGCTTTTCCAACTGAAGGATAGGGAGCCCACTTTCCATGCTTGTCTGTGAAAAGTCCTTGTGCAGAATCTTTTCAACTGATAATTTTGAGGAGAAGCAAATAGATCTATGTATGGGCTCCCCCATTTCTCTGTTGAAGACTTGTGGATTTAGTTTCCACTCGTGAGCATCCATGAGGTTTCTGCTTAAATCGTCTGCCAGAGTGTTTTGTCTTCCTGGCAGGAATTGAGCTTGAAGATGTATTTGCTAGGTGAAAGCTGTGTCCCACAGTGCCATGGCTAATCTGCAAAGGGGGTATGAGTGTGTGCCCCCTTGCTTGTTTATATACCACATGACTGTGGTGTTGTCTGCCTTCATCAGAAGTTGTCCTGGATGACGCAAGTCCTTGAAGGCTGTTGGGGCCTTTTGAACAGCTAGCATCTCTTTCTGGTTGATATGCAGATGCATTTGTTTTGGTGTCCGTATGCCCTGAATGCATCTTCCTGCCATGTGGGCCCCCCCCAGGCATAATCTGGTACGTCTGTTAAGGTTTGGCTGGCAGGGGATAGAGTGAAGGGCAGTCCCATGTTTTGGTGACATGCCTTTGCCCACCACAGAAACTCCTGTTGCAGGCAGGGAATGAGAGGAATCATTGTTTCCAGACTGTGTGACTGTTGACTCCATAAACCTTTCAGGTACCATTGAAGTTTCCTCATATGCAGTCTTGCATATGGAATTAGTAGAATGCAGGATGCCATGAAGCCCTGAGCCTGCAGAATTTGTCTTGCAAAAGACTGGACTTTTGACGCCATCAGTTTGAAGTAAGTAGTCAGTTGCCTTTGCTTGTCTGGCGTGAGATAAGCCATCTGGGCAGTTGTATCTAAGCTTGCACCCAGGAATGTTATCTTTTGAGTGTGTACCAGTTGTGATTTCTTTTCGTTTATTGTGTACCCTAGGCATATTAGAAGCCTTCTCACAAACGCCAGGTGTCGAAGAAGAGTGTCCTTGCTCTCTGCTTGAATGAGACGGTCGTCCAAGTAAGGATATATTTATATACTTCTTTGTCTTCAAAATGCAATTACTGGTGCCAGGCACTTTGTAAAGACCCTGGGCGCAGTAGATAAGCCAAAGGGCAGGGCAGAGAATTGGTAATGCATTAAGCCAGCCTTGAATCTGAGGTATCTTCTGCACGACTGTCTTATTGGGACATGCAGGTATGCCTTTTTTAGGTCTAAAGTCACCAGCCAAGCATTCTTGCCCAGCGTGGGCAGAAGCTGCTGCAAAGTCAACATTTTGAATTTTGGAATGTCCAGGTATGTGTTCAAAATCGATAAATCCAGTATTGGCTGCCAGGCCTCGTCATTTCTGGGTACCAGGAACAGTCGAGTAAAAACCTTGTCCTTTTTCCTGTTCTGGTACTGTCTGAATGGCCCCCATATCTATGAGGGACGTAACCTGTTTCTATGCCTCTGCCCATTAATTTTTTGGCAGATCTGGCCAACCATATGCCATTGGCAGAGTGTAGAAATAGAATCTGTATCCGTGTGATACGATGTTTAGTACCCACTTGTCCTGGGTTATTAACTGCCAATTTTGAGCAAAAAGTGCTAATTTTCCCCCATGGGTGCTGCCAAAAGATAAGTGCTTGGTGTAGGGCAGAGGGAAGTCATTGGGATTGCCTTCTGTAGGTTTGCACTTCATTTCCTCCAGATTTGGAGGATGAAGTGCGCCATTGCTTTGACCTGTATGAGTCTTGCGCCTGGTATCTGGAACCCTTAGGGCATCTGGATTTGCCCCTTTGAGCTCTGTCTGACACAGGAAAGGACCAATTTTTTGTAGGCCAGTGTCTACTGAATCTTGGTGGCTGCACTTGTAAGAAGTCTTTAACAGTTTGCATAGATTTAGCTTTGTCTTCCATTTTCTTTAGAACCTCTTCTGCCTTAATACCAAACGGAATCATGCTGTAAAGATGCATCTAACAATTTAGCTTTAACATGATCAGGCAAATTTTGTTCCTTTAACCAGGCATGCCTCCTAATCACAGATCCAGTAACTGCGGCCCTGCAGGAGGCCTCTAAAGAATCAAAACCACATTGCAAAGTATGCTTTCCAGCTTGTTCAGCTGCATGCAATAATTCCTGCAATTCTTTATTTTCTGCACATTCTGAAATCATCATCATTTTCTGTTTCAGCAATCCCATAACGCTTTGTTGGTACTTAATCATATGAAATTGACAGTTTAAGGCCCTGATTGCCAAGGTTGCAGATGGATAAACCTTTTTCCCCATCTGTCTAGTGCCCTTGAATCTCTGTCAGAGAGTGTAGGATTTTTTGCTGTTGAGGCCTTAACTCCCCTAGGTATTTGCTTCCCACAAGTAATACAATTATTAACTTTTTCTGACATTGGTAAAAAGCAATAAAAATGTTTCCCCAATGGGGTACTTAGCTTTATTGAAGACTTCGGTTCTGAAACTCAAACTCAAATTTTTCAGTAGTCAGTCGACCGGCACTTGTGAAAATGCTTCTGCTTCGGGCACTGCGCGACAAGAAAGACTAAAGAAAATGGTATCTGTTGCATGTTTTATACCCCTGATGACCTGACGTCATGGAAGAGAAGACAGCAACCAACGCAGGACCCAAGACTTTGGAATTCAAGCCTACTGAGGGCAACCTGCCAGCAGATTACCCAAATGTAATGACTGCAACAGTGAAACACGAAGAACGTCTATGGAAATAAAGGAAAATAAAAAGATACTTTACGAGTCACAAAACAGCTTACCTAGTGAACTGTGTATTACTACAAACAAGATTAGTTTAGAAAAGTAGCTCAATGATGGAAACCAGGGAGAACAAAGAAAGAAACAAGTTTGTCACAGGTGATTCCATAATTAAAGACAGATTGTACCATTCACAAATGACACAACACCAACAGGATAGTTATAAGTTCACCTAGAACCAAAAATTATCTGGTACAACAGACTATAATCAGTTGATTGCATCACATGGCCAGAAAGAGCCAATGATGGCTTGCTGTACATCTGCTCTTGAGTTATTCAGAGGGTATGAGACCTCAAGTCGGTGTAGAGTGGAAGGATACTGGCTGCAAAACTCTGGCTGAATGTACAACTCCATCTCTGAAGTTCTGACTGCAGCAGTGACTTACATGAACACCACCAGATGTAACACAGGTAACAAGCAGACTTGTGAAAGATGACAGAAAGTATGTTTACATAGTAGTAGTGTTTCACAGTTGCACAAACAGCATTTTACATGATCTGCTGGACACAGCAAAACAAATCAGCAATCAGTTGTCACCGGTAACAAACATGTCCAAAATTGCTGCTCTCTTTGAAGTTTTGTGTGTAGTCTTTTTAAAAGAAAAGTTTTACAATAAAACACAGTCAGTTAATACATATATAGCCAAAAATCACAAAGTAAAAGGGATGGGACAGTATGCCTCATCCAAGCATATTAATAAGTGGACAATATCTGGCATGGAATAGACTACTTGTCAAAACCAGGAAAAAGGTTACCAGTAACAGATTTTCAGAAAGGAATTAATGATTATTGCCATTTTTTTCAAGCAGTTTCCTCTTACTTTTGCCTAACAAAGGCTATGTTACTAAACATTTTAAATATCAAAGGACAAAGTCTTAATAACACATCTTTAGCTGGCCACTCATAACACAGATTTTGCTTTTATAACAAAGTCATGAATCAGTGAGATGAACTAGCAAGCACAATTTTCTCAAATTCTTTTAAGTTCAGTATTAAAGTTGAAACAGGCTATTTTTTGGAGGTGTGATGAGCTAGCAGACTTTTGGGATTCCCTGCGGGCTGCTCTGTCGGAGATGCTGGTTGGGCGGACTGGACTGACTAGGGAGATGATTTTTTTTAGTTATGCTACAGAATCAGAATTGCCTCGACATAGTAGAGCCTTGCTAAGCTTAATTATGGTGTCTGCCAAAAAAGCAATTACTAGACAATGGAAATCAAAGTCTAGACCGACTTTACTAGAAGTAATGAATATAGTAACGGAGATAAAACAACTGGAACTGGGATCTTTAGAAAAGGGAAGGTGCAAACTACATAGAAAAAATGGGAATTGTGGGAAAAGTATATGCAGAGAAGGAATGAGGTTTAAGCGGCAGGATCTGAATGAGCTATATAATGCTTAACTGCCAATGACTAAAATGTTTTATAAGTGATTACTAATGTTTACAACTACAGTTGTTTCAGTGATGTCTGCAATGTAAACTGTAATAAATAAGTGATTTCATTTTGCATGTTTTTCATTTAAATAAATGTAAGATTGCCTTTGTCACATGTGGAAATTTAATAAAGATGTTGAGGAAAAAAAAGGTGAAACAGGCAAAAAGGAGAGGGATGCTCATGTTACTTCTTAAGAAATCTTTCAAGTCTCTTGAGTTTCATTCTTTTGACAACTCAGTGAAACTGTGCGTCTTACTCAATGTGAGATATATGCCTCTTTGGTTATCAGTGATACACAGACCACCCAAACCCAAATGTATTCGTATAGTTGAAATCACCAATTTTCTTCAAACTGCAAATCCAAACATTGTCATAACTGCTGTGAACTTTTAATCTTCCACTACTAAAGTGAAGGCTGACAAACCTACCAAATAATACAGCTATACAAGGAGAGCTATAGACTGCTCTACAGACTGGTATGAGACAGAAACGAGAACCAGAGACCAGTGCTGAATGTTAATTGGTCCACCCACAAAAGTAACTTCCTTCTGGCAAACCCTAACACTGGAATCTGAAAGGAAAGAGGGTGCTGGGGTTGGGTCCATACAGATATGAGGAATACTTGAACTTTTCTCATGCAAAGTCAGGCCAGGGAATTATGAGAATTTTATAAGCCATTAAACCCAGAATCCAAAGATATTTCCTGGCTGAGGTCAGAGACTGGGTTTAGAAATTCAAAAACTGCTGCTTGCAACTTTCTGCTTTTTCTTAAGAAAAGCTCTCATGATGGATGTTTCCTGAATGCATACCAGAAACTCTTACCTCTGAGAAGGAATGAGAAAAGTGTACCCGAAACCCTAAATTTAAATATGGAAAAGTGTGAAAGCCCTGCAACCTGCAATGAGCAAATAATGGTGCTAGACACTTTGTAGCCACCCTTGGGGCCACAGAGAGCATAAAGTGTAAGACAGAGAACTGAAAATATAAGCTAATGTATACAATTTTTTAAAAATCTGAATTCTGAGGATTAGGATGCAACGATAAACATTTTCAATCTAGAGTTAACAAAAAAGTAGAGAGTATATTCCCACCTTGGAAGCCCATTAAATCTTGCCTGATGTCTAGCTCGTCTTCTTCCTCCGTGGCATCAGATAACCTCAAACAAGTTCTGCTGTCCTCTTTAGGGGATGTCTCATTCCTCAACCCAAACTTCTCTGTTTTCTCCTGTCCTGGAGCATATGTAATCTCTATGGGTTGTAGAACCAGCAGGATGGGATTTTATTTAAGAATCTTTCTGATGCCAGAGAAAGAAGCGATTTAGAGACCAGTCTTAGATGTTTCTTTTCTAAATCTTCACCTGAAACTGCCAAAGTTCAAGATGCTATCCCTTTCAGTCTGTTATTCTTCATCCCACATCTCAGTTTATGTTAACTCTAGACTGAAAAGTTGCAAGGGTTTCATACTACAGTACAACGTCAATCAGCACATTTAAATTCATGATACAAGGCTGTTGAAAGTGCACATACTTAATTAGAAATAGTTTAGCAAATTCTTTCCCTCTGAATGAGGGGTATTTGGCATATAGAGAAACAATATCCAATGTAACAAAACAACAATTAATAATATCTAGTTTAGCATGAAAACAGTTCATTCAGAAAACCCCACGAATCTCTGATATAAAATGGTGTCACTTTTGTACAACACTTGCAGTCATCACATTTGGGTTGATTCCGAAAGCTAAGGAAGGGAGGAGGAAGTTAGAGAGCATTAGGCCAAGCAATTAAGGCCTGCAAGACTGCAGTTGCAAAACCAGTTCTGGATTTGGAAAAAAATAGGCATGTGGTAATGCTTGGTGAAGGTATGTACAGAGCTCCAGGTAGCAGCATCTAGGATGTCCCTGGTAGGGACTCCTCTGAGAAAGGCTGTAGAGGTAGATGCAGCCCTGGTGGAATGTGATCTTATCCCCTGTGGGGTAGGTTTTCCATGGTGCTTATATCAGAAATGAATGCAATGGGCTATCCATTCAGAAATGGGTTTGAGATGGTCTTCCCCACTGCCCCTGCAGCAAAGCCAACTAGCAGCTGTTCAGATTTTCTGAGAGGCTTAGTCCTATCCAAATAAAATCTAAGTTGCCTGTGCACGTCCAAAGAGTGCAGTATTCGTTCACCTTTGTTTTGTGGATTCGGGAAAAAGGTGGGCGAATAAATGGACTGATTTAAGGTCACACTAGACACCACCTTGGGCATAAAGGAAGGATTGGTCCTGTGGGAAACCCTGTCTGCATGGAAGATAATGAAGGGCTCCACAGCCATGAGGGCCTGTGATTCAGACACTCTTCTTGCTGAAGTGATGGCTAGAAGGAAGGCCGTTTTCCAAGAAAGGAATTTCAACTCTGCAGTTTGGGCTGGGTCAAAAGGAGGGAGAGTGAGCTTTTTCAATACAAAGTTAAGGTCCCAGGCTGGAGTAGGGGCTCTCCTGGGGGTCTTAAATTTTTGGCCCCTCTGAGGAATTGCTTTAGCAGGGGGTGAGAGAAGAGGGGTGGTTCAGTATTATAATATGCTGAAATGGCAGAGGCATGAATTTTAATTGACGAGAAGGCTAGGCCCTTGTGGAGCATTTCTGTTAAGTACTGAAGTATATGAAGTAAGCTGGGCACCGTTGTGCCCATCCCCTTAGTCTGGGTCCAGGAACAGTATATTTTCCACTTTTCAGCATAGGATTTTCTAGTACTAGGCCTCCTTGCCTCCAGAATGACATCTAGCACCTGCTTACTGAAGGGTGCTACTGGAGAGCTCAAGGAATTAGCCAGGCTGCGAGGTTCAGGGTTTGAAGCTGAGGGTGCAGAATATGTCCCGCCTGATGGGACAGCAGGGAATGGGTCTGAGGCAGGTGCCATGGTGCCAGCAGTATCATACTGCGCAAGAGGGGGTGCAATCAGTATTGTCCTTGGCTTGTCCTGTTTGATCTTTAGCAGAACCTTCGAGAGGAGAGGCAGAGGGGATAGGCATAAACAGAGAGGCTTTCCCAGGTAAAGGACATGGAATCCACTTTCCAAGCTTCACTGTGGGAAGTCCTTGTGCAGAATTTGTCCAATTGGTAGTTCTGAGGGGAGGCAAACATGTCTATCTCTGGAGTCCCCCATTTGTTCCTCAAGAGATTGAAGATTTTTGGTTCAGGTTTCCATTCGTGTAGGTCCATGAGACTTCTGCTTAGGTCTGCCAGAGAGTTTAGCTTGCCTGGCAGGAATTGAGCCTGTAAGTGCACTTGGTAGCTTCAAGGCTGTGTTCCACAGAGCCATGGCTAGTCTGCAGAAAGGGTACGAGTGGGTTCACCCCTGCTTATGTACCACACAACTGTGGTGCTGTCTGTCTTTACCAATAATTGTCCTGGAAGAATGCAGTCTTTGAAGGCTGTCAGGGAATTCTGTACAGCTAACATTTCTTTTTGGTTGATTTGCAGGTGCATCTGTCACGGGCTCCACTTGCCCTGCCAAGTGAGCCCCCCATGCATAATCTGATGCGTCTGTTGTTAGGGTTTGGGCAGCAGGGGGTAGAGTGAAAGGGAGCCCCTTGTTGGGGTAGCAGGCCTCTGCCCACCAAAGGAACTCTGTCATTATACAAGAAATGACAGGAATCATTGATTCCAGGTCCTGAGAATGTTGACACCATAGGCTTTTTAGATGCCATTGTAGTTTCCTTATATGCAGTCTTGCATATGGAATTAATAGAATGCAAGAGGCCATGAACCCCAGGGCTTGCAGAATTTTCCTTGTAGATAGCTGGGTCTTTGTGGCCAGTAGTTTGAAGTAGGTTGTCAAATAAACTTGTTTCTCTGGAGTGAGGAAAGCCATCTGGGAAGTTGTGTTCAAGCTTGCTCCCGGGAATACAATCTGTTGGCAGAGTACTAGATGTGATTTATTTTCGTTCATGGCGTACCCCAGCGAAGTTAGAAGTTTCTTTACGAAAGCCAGATGTTTTAATAGCAAGTCCTGGCTTTCTGCCTGAATCAGACAATCGTCCAAGTATGGGTATATTTGAATATTTCTCTGCCTGCAAAAAGCAATGGCTGGAGCTAGACACTTCGTCAATATCCTGGGCGCAGTAGATAAGCCAAAGGGAAGTGCAGAGAACTGATACTGCATGGAGCCTGCCCTGAAGCGTAGGTATTTCCTGCAAGATTCCCTTATTGGAATGTGCAGGTAAGCTTTTTTTAAGTCTAAGGCTGCCAACCAGGCATCTTTGTCTAGCACAGGAAGCAGCTGTTGAAGTGTTAGCATTTTGAATTTTGGGATTACCAAAAAGGTGTTTAGAATAGAGAGGTCCAGGACAGGATGCCAGGAGCTGTTTTTTCTGGGTATCAGGAAAAGTCTTTAATAAAAACCTTGTCCCCTTTCTTCTGCTGGGACAGGTTGAATAGCCCTGATACTTAGAAGAGACAGAACCTGCTGTAGAGCCTCTGCCCACTGAGTTGGGGGTAGGTCTGGCCAACCGTTTGGGGTTGGGTAGGGTGAGGAAGTGGAATCTGTATCCTTGGGAAATTATATTCAAAACCCATTTGTCCTGGGTAACGAGTTCTCAGTTTATTGCATGCAGGACGAGCTTTCCTCCTAAGGGAGCAGGCCGTTGAGCAGGGCTTGGAAGGGTTAAGGTTAAGTCATTGTGCCATTTTTCCGTAGGGGGGTGTCTTACTACTTTCTGCTTTGGAAGTGGGAGTCCCCCACTGTTTAGGCCTGTCCATAGCCTGAGGCTGTAACTTAAGTGGTCTGCTGTTCCTGGGTTTTGACTGAGAAGGCCTGGAAGAGGCTGGAAAGGACCAATTCTTTGAAGGCCAATGCCTACTAAATCTGGGAGGCTGTACTTGCAGGAAATCTTTAACAGTCTGCATAGATTTAGCTTTTTGAGGATGACTTCTGCTTTGTTGCCATCTGGCAAGTTTTGCTCCTTAAGCCAAGCATGCCTTCTAAGTACAGACCCAGTGACAGCAGCCCTTGCAAGATGCTTCTAAAGAATCAAAACCATATTGCAAAGTATGTTTACCAACTTTTTCAGCAGAATACATTAAATCCTGTAATTCTGTGTGTTCAGCACAGTCAGGAATCAACATCATTTTCCGTTTAAGTATCCCCATAATATGTTGCTGGTGCTTCAACATATGAAACTGGCAATTTAAAGCCCTAATGGCCTAAGTAGTAGAAGTATATACCTTCTTACCCAATCTGCCCAAGGCTCCAGAATCTCTATCAGAAGGAGTAGGGTTTTTGGCAGCAGTAGCCTTAATGCCCTTTGGTCCTTGAAAAATGGTCTCCGGATCCGCAGTAGGATTCTTGAGGAGGAACTTGAGAGTCAGGTACTCTAATACCTGTCAGGTTTTCTGGGAGCTGGAGGTAAAATGTCTGGGGAAAGGCTAGATTCCAAGAAAGCATCATCTACAATGTGCAGAACAGGAGGGATAGCTAAAGGCCTGTGTTGAAGGAGGAGTAAGAATTCCCCAAGCCTCTTTTTGGCTTTCCCAGCGGAAATGCTCCACAAGTGTGTGCAAGGTTTCACCAAAAGAAAAATCTTCTGGAGGCAAAGCAGAGGGAATGGAATCCTCTGCATCAGAAGCCTCATAGGTAGATAAGGGCAAATCCTGGTAATCAAACGAAACAGAAATATCAGATTCCTGATCAGAAGAATCAGAAGGAAAATCAGTTCTAGGTCTCTTAGAGGGGGAAGGCTGGCTTCCCCTAATTAAGGTAATAAGGTCTTCAGCCATTCTAAGCATTTGTTTTTTAGGCATATGGGCCTGAGCATGCAGTCTGGACATCTGTTTTCTAGGAGTGGGTCGAGTTTTAGGCCTGGATGAAGAAGATGGCGTTGGTTTAAAATGCAAGTCTGTAGGCCTGAAAACACCCTCAGAAGCCGGTGCCTGCACAGTAGCGCCGGACCCATCCAAGGTAGAGACAGCTGCAGGTTCCATAGTCAAAGCATCTTGCACAGCATACCAGACTCCAAATGGGTCTCAGTAGAGGCCTGCGAATCTGAGGTAGCAGGTATCAGGGGCTGCAAAAGCACCTCACTGAGTACCGGCAGACTGGCGAACTTAATGGAAGCGTCGTCGGCAGTTTTGGACCTATGCGGTCTGTGTTTATCCTTACGTTTTTTCGGAATATCGGTAGTCGGATGGCTTACCAAAGCCATTTCTGGATAGTTATATAGAGAGTCCCAAAATAATTTGCTGCAAATATAGCCCGACAAATAGTTTGGGGGTTGAACAATGCACAAATCCGACGGCAATGCAGTACGAATGAAAATCTTTATGAGGTACTTGCATTCCACAGGTAATACAATTGTTAACTTTTACTGACATCGGTTAAGAGCAAGAAAAAGGATCCCCAACATGGTACTTAGCTTTTTTGAAGACTTTGGTTCTGAAACTCGAAAACGAAAATTTCAGGAGTTGGCCGACCGGCATTTGCGAACTGCTTCTGCTTCGGGCACCGCGAAGCAAGAAAGACTGATGTAATGGTGTCGGGAGCTTGTTTTATACCTCTGATGTCATGGACGAAGAGACAGCATCCAACGCAGGAATCCAAGACTCTAGTATTCAGGACAGCTGAGGGCTACCTGCAGGTAGATAACCACAATGTGATGACTGCAACAGTGAAACACGAAGAACATCAGCTCCAGTACTTATTAAGAATAACCATCCCTCCTAGCATGTCTAAAGGTCAGTTCCCTGTACTTTCCCCTATTGACCAGTGTAGCAACTGCCTCGTACAATGACAATCCTCTCCCTCTTACCTCCCAACACTCAGACTTGTGAGAGATACACTTGTATATGCAAACTGGAAGACAAGCACTTTCCAGCCAAGACAGGAATAGCTGGTCAAGAGGAGGTCAACACCTGCATCACACTACATGGAACACACAGCCCTTCAAAACACTCACCATCACAGCTCTCACATAAAAACACAAACTACACACCCACCTTCGTGGAGGCTCTCAATAGAAATCTACCCAAACAGCAGAGACCTCCAAATCAGAAATGCACTCGACCACCGCAACACAGCACAAATCACAAAACACACAGTTCACCTACACAGTGTGCCCAAAAACCTAAGCCCCTAAGGCAAAACAACTTGCCCAATACACTAATCACAGGTGACTAGATAGTGAAGCACACTGATGTCCCACTCACTAGGTTGAAAAAGGAGAAGGTAACCGTCAGCTGTCTGTCAGGCGCCAGGATGTGACACAACACACTCAATCAGGTCACTCCACAACAAGTACAAGTATGACTCTGTCATTGTCCACGTGGGTGTGAATGACCTGAGACGTACCTCCCTGGACTACATGAAGGGAGACCTGGAGGAGCTTTCGGATTATGTGGCCCAGGCAGTTATGACCCTAGCCCTGAGAAGCATCCTACTGTCACCCAGAATGATACCACAGTACAAGAAGAAAATGATTGACTTCAACAATTGGCAATATTTTTGGTGTCATTCTAAGGGCATCCACTATCCGTCTGCTTGGGATGACATGGTTGACAGACCTCGATGCTTTGCCAGAGATGGCCTACATCTGTCACAACTATGTTTCCAGAAACTGGCTAAGGCTCTTGCCACCCCCTATAGTGCCTTTTTTAGATGGTGTTCCAAAGTCCAAATTATTACAGTAACCGCTATAAATAAATGCAATCTGAGGGTCATGCTCTGCTCAACACTTGAAGACTAAATCTCAAGATGCACTCACTCGAAGCACTCCTCAAAATGGAGCACATCAACATTTGTGCTGTAACGGAGAACTGGTTTAAAGCAGCAGAAAGCATCCCTGCGCTACCAGGCTGTAACACATTCCACACCTTTCGGCCCCAGAAAAAGGACCGAAGCTCCATATTCATAAAGGATATGCACACCTCCAGACTAGTAGAGATACTTCAGTTATAACTAACAGTGGGTAAGATTGCAATTCAGATCTTAGCCTGTTACAGGTCCCCAACCATGTCCCAAAACTCTCATTCCACATTCCTAAGCACCCTAGTAACTATTAGGGTCCAACCCAACACTCATACTGGGTGACTTCAGCTACCCCTCCATCAAGTGGGAAAACTAGTTATGCACCAATACTCTTGCCCAACACTTACTGGAATTCATTAATTCCAATGCGCTAGACCAGCTCATTTTTACCAAGATTAGAGGAAAAACAACCTTGACCTGGTTAATACTAACATGGGCAACAGTTGCTCAACACAAACAGTCAATTCCTCCCTGGTTAGATCTGAACACAAACAAATTACCATGGAAATCCACATCTCACCCACACCACCAGCAAAGGTAACCAACATGAAAGACTTCTCCAAAGCTGACTTTGGGCTCCTAAAAACAGAGGTGGCTAACTACACAGCACCCATGCAAATGGAAAACAGGTGCATGACCACAGAATCATACATCAGTGCACTGTACGAACACATACATAAAGGCATGAAACTAGCCATACCCAACAGAACCAAGATGCTCTCCTCCTAAAAAAGGAAGCCAATCTTTTGATCCCCTGCCATTAACAAACTCTACAACAGAAGAAAGAAACTGTTGAAGAAAAAGGTGAAGTCCCAAGACTGAAAAAACTCCCTTATTAGCCTCAACAAAAAGTTGAGATCCCTCATCAAAACCTCTAAAGCTAGCTATGAAGGCAGAATTGTGGCAGACACACAAAGCCTTTTACAGTTGTGTCAAAAATCTCCATGGCAATACCCAGATTTGCTCTGAGTTACTGCACAATGGTACCTCCTATACTGAGCCAACAGATATTGCAAACATACTGGCTGACACATTCAGTGCCAACGTTGCCCCCCCCCCCAAAGGACCAATCACAATACTGGAGGAATGCCAGGCACCCAGCATTACTGCAGCACAGGTTAAAGCTGCATAGTCCAAAGCCAAGAATACAGCTTCCATGGGACCCGAAAATATTCCTGGCTGTGTTCTACATGAACTACAAAGTGAATTTATCACACACCACTGCACACGTCACCCCTCTCCTCCCAGAGGGAGTGACTACAGACCTGAGAGAATTATTGCCATTATTAGCCTGACAAGTCTGATATGTAAGGCTATGGAGCACATCAACATGGACCTAATTAACAAAGATAAAGATGAAGGCACAGTTCACCTGCCCTACCCCGCAAAGGTCCAAGTAAGGTCTACCATTCACCACTCAGGAATTATTGAGAAGACTCACCAAACTAGGAATCAACCCCTAGAACACTAGGTAGGTTGCAAATTGGTTCACAGATAAAACCCACAGTTTGAAGGTAATAGACAAGTCAGACTGCTGACCAGTCACAAGTGGAGTCCCACAGGGATCAGTCCTGGGTCCTCCCCTGTTTAGCATCTAATTGGTTGACCAAGTTCACCGACGATTGCAAGCTGGGAGCCATTATTAATTCCCCAAGCGATGTAGACATTCTACAGAAAGGCTTCACTGAGACCAATGACTGGTGTCAAAACCATGGCCTTAAGCTTAATGCCAAAAAATGTGTAGTCATTCCCTTTCGGGAAAACTCAGTTCCCACTAATTACCACATTGATGGTAGCCCACTGAATACTGAAAGCATTATAAGAGATCTGGGGACATGGGTTGACAAACCTCTCCTTTGACCACCACATTTCCACTGTGGCCAGAAAGTCCTTCTATGTGGCACATCTCATTACCAAGAGTTTTGCATCCAGGAAGAAAGAGGTCATTTCCTCTCTCTACTCTTCCTTCATTAGACCAGTCATCGAGTATAATGCCCCACATTTGGCATGTACCTCACTAAACACCTGCAACAGCTGGAAAGGCCACAAAAGTACCTCACGAACAGGATCCTAGGCATTAAACACATGCCCTACATGGACAGACTCAAAACACTCCAGCTTTTCTCTGTCTCACATCGTCTATTAAGAGGCGATCTCTGCTTGAGCCATGTCTGACCCAGCCCTTTTAGAGATGTTACACAAAGAAATCCGAATCCCTCCGCACCACATGTTCCAGGGACATTAACCTCATTACCACAATCAACAGAACATGCTGGAGGGACAGGTTCATAATCCAGAGACTGCCCATGCTCTGGAACAGACTTTCCATACATGTCAAGCAGAGCACCTCACTGGCCCTTTTCAAAAGAAATCTTGATGAGTGGATGGGAAATAGAAAGTTCACCCCGGGGATCACTCCAGTGGCTCTATTTGACAGAGGCACCAGGAACTAACGGCAGCATGATGCCAGGGCACTGCTATGGGCTAGGCTTGTAAAGGCTTGAGGGCCATTGGCCTAGTACACACCTACGAACAGATATATCTGTGTGCGTATATGAAGCATTAAAAATGTCAACTCACCTTTGATTTACCCCTATTTCTCAAAGCTGCACAACATCGAATGGCTTAATCACCGCTTTCCAAAGGAAAGAAATCGGTTGGCCATTCTTTTAAATCTGCCCTTTTCCTGACTGTAGTGCAATCTCGGAGTTAGCATATTTACTTAGGGGGGGCATAGCCCCCCACTTCAACAGTGTTTGTTGTAATGCGGTGCGTCTTTGGGCTACCGATTTCTATCACTTGATATGAAATCGATGATTTGAGGGTTCGATGTTGTGTAGTTTGGAGAAATAGGGATCGATCAAAGGTAAGTCGACATTTTAATGCTTCATTTATATAATACAGGCTCTCTCTCTCTCTCTCTATATATATATATATATATATATATATATATATATATACATATATGTGTGTGTGATATATATATATATATATATACACACACACATACACACACACGTGCGTATGTATGTGTATATATATATATATATATATATATATATATATATATATATATATATATACACACACACACACACACATATATATATATATATATCTGTGTGCGTGTGTATATTTTATATACATATGTGTGTGTGTGTGTGTGTGTGTGTGTGTGTGTGTGTGTATATATATACACGTCTTCTTCTTTCGGCTTTTCCTGGTTAGGAGTCACTACAGCGGAACTCCGGTCCACTAATGACTGGCAGTGGATTTTTACGGTACCAAGTTGCCAGCCTGACGACCAACCTTCAAAGAAGTCACACATCCATTCACACACGCACCTACCTGAATGTCTTTAGACGTCACTCGACCACGGGGAGGACATGCAGACTCCACACAGAAGGCGCTCAAGCTGAGAATCTAACAGGAGAACCTCTTGCTGTGAGGTGACAAAGCTAACTGCTGCACCACCGTGGTCCTCTATGTATGTATGTGTCTGTGTAAAAAAAAAAAAATATATATATATATATATATATAGTTTCATATGAAACCATCGAAGTAACACATCGAGTCTCACATCATCGAGACCAAAACATCATAAAGTGAAACCAGCGAAAACGGAAATCATCGAGTTGCATAACATCGAAATATAAAACGAACACAACACCCTGTGACAGTCCCATGCAGTAAATAAACAATAATCGGCGGCACACGTAAATACCCCCTGTGGCATCATGGTAGCATTACTTACGAAACATGCCAATACTAGAAATGTTTTGCAAAAGTAGACTTATTCACCCATATTCTAAGTAACGCATAAGAACGGAATGGAAACATATTCATGAAGGGAACATCATGTTTCCATTCCGTTATGATGCATAGGACTGTCACATTTCTAGTATTGGCATGTTTC